>NW_024064915.1:207261-215603 GCF_009727055.1 Benincasa hispida | reverse complement strand
CTTTAAGTATGATATATTTATCGTTGAAAAACAACTTTAAATCTCCCTCTGCTTCGGCCGAGATAACCTCTTCTGTTCCAACCTTGAGGGTGATCTCGCCTTCTTCAAGCTTTTTCCAGGAACTAGTTTCCTGAAAAGAGAAGCAAATTTAATTAGTGGCTCCTGAATCCAATATCCAGGTTGAGGTATCATCCTCCACTAAACATGTTTCCGCAACTAGTAAATCATATTTACCTTGTGCTTCTTTCGAGGCAGGGGCCTGAGAACATTCCTCAGTTAAAACAAATCTCAGGTCATCTATTACTAGTGTTGAATTCAGATTTTTTTTCCATGTTGAGTAATTATCGCCGTTTAGTTTCTCGGAAGCTAAGAGTTGATCTAAAGAGCTGGTCACACTGAAAGAAAAAACATATCTTTTTTAGTAAAAAGCATCAATCTTTTAAATCCAATCAAGTTATGCAAAAGCAACTAATAATATACCCTTCATTATTATATTTTGCAACGATATTTCAATGGTTTAGAATAACCTCCATCGAAGGGTGATCGACTATTCCTTCATTGAACTAAGACTTTCTTGACTAGATACGACCAGAATAACTCTTATTCCTATAGTAACTCAATTATTGCTACTTTGGTCAAGAATTTACTAACACTTAGTGATTCACGTAAGTGTGACCCTCCATTTTCAGACCTCAAAGATCGGAATCATTATGCTCCCGAAGTTGAAAAGACAAGAATGAAAATGAACCTGGGAGACCCTATCTATTTCTAGAGTTCGCGGAGTTCCGAATCCTATAATACAGCCCTCCGATTGGTAAGGTCCTTCTAGGGTAGACATGCAGGCACATTATAGGAATCTCATGGTGCGACCTAATGGAAGAGACTGTAGGATGTGTTGACACACTTCCTTCTCCCACTTACTATGAACAACTTCCCCTATTCACCTTGGTATTGACTCATGCAAACACTCTCTGAATGGAGTCCACTCCCAGGGCAGTCCAAAGCCAAGCTTAAATCTCACGGTGTGAACTCTCAGGGACGCTAGAGCTAAAAGTACATTACTTCTCTCCAGTTGCAGTGTTCTAGACGGTTAGGGTATAACAAAACTTTGCGATATATTTCGGCTAACTAAACATATCCTAAGTCTAGGTGATTCATCCGCATATAACTTTTATACTAGATTTTTAACCTACGATGTCTAGGTGATAAACAAATTTTATAACCTCACATCTCACATGCGCATGCTCATAAAACTGGGTTAACTTAACTCAAGATCCGACTCGATGCCCAAGTAGGAGGTGTTCTGTAAACCGTCAACTTAAATACCTCCAGCCTTAGACAGCATCTTGTTGTGTGAGTTCTCTTGTAACCTATGTTTTACAAGCTTATCGACTTATTCAAATCTAATTGAAATCGATCGAAATTTGGATTCAAATTAACCCTATGTGAGCATGCACTTTATCTTTGTTATAGATTTTAGATTTCTATCTCATTTATAACAATTATAAAAACAATGCTATTAACAAAGCCTAATTTTGAAAGTATAACATTTATAAATCAAACTAAAGACAGTTTCATGCTTCATGGCTTTTGTTATATTTTCTCTTTTAATTAATATAACTTTTATATCAATTAATCGATTTTGAAAATAACCATTCAAGCATGCATCTCCCTAAATTAATACAACATTTATATTAATTTCATGAAACTTTATACATGCATTTAATTAATATCATAACTCTTATAACATATTAATTAATGCATGATTCATGCTTTCCTATGGTAGGATTTTAAATCTAAATGACATACATTATGCACATAAAATACTATTTAATCATACATTCAATAATGCATAATTAATTAAGTTAACTAAAGTGAATTGGTTTTGGGATTTTTAATCAAGCAAAAAAAAAACTAAAAAATATTACAATAATAATTTCAAATAGGGCATGGACCGCTCCCGAACCATTCGAACCGACCCGAACCGCCCTTCGATTGCTTGAACCAGACCATTTTGCCTTTAAGTGAAGAACATACTTGGGCTGGAACTAAAAAACAGCATGATGGAATTTTCAGCCAGCTTTGAGTAGTCTCCGAATTTCTTCAAATTGACGGCTTAAATGGACTCCATTGACTCTCAAAATTTATAGACTCCATATGAACACATTAATGCCCATAAACATATAGGCAATTACAATTAATTCCAATAAATTGAATGAGAATTAAATTCAATCCCAAAACCAATTTTCTTTAGTTTCTACACAGTTTCATCATATGAAAAGCTACCCACCAAGCTAAAATTAATGCATGTTAGGTGCCTTAATCGTGCTCTGATACCAATTGAAGGTGTTCATATAACACATGCGGAAGAAATTTTAGGATCGGAGGCACTTAACTACATCAATTTTAGAAAATGAAAGCATGCTGTCCAAATACCATAAACAGAGAGTAGAATTTGTACCAACCTTTTTGGAGACCGATTCAGCAACTCCCATTGATTCCTTTGCTTACGAACGGTGTGTGAACCACCTCTAGTGTCTTTCCTACTATTCTCCAGGCCAAGAACGACTTGTGGGAGTCTATAGAGATAGGGAATGGGAAGAGAATGCTTGAAGGTTTAAACTTTAGAGAGATATATGAAGGTAGGTGAGTTTGAGACCAAATTCCAGCAGCATAACAGTATGAAAATGGTTGTGTTCAGCTCTCAATTTGATTCTACCTCTACTTATAGAGTGAATCCATGCATCAAGAAGCCTTAAGATGCAAGGCACATGGTGGAGATGCAAGCAATAGTGGATTCTAGGTGTTCATGTAACATTACATGCAAGAGTGCATGGATGAGTTGTTTTTCCACTTTGAATCACCATGCATAAGTGGGATTCCAACAAAATCCACTATCCTTGATCCAAAATCTGATTTTAGCTTGCATTTTAATTTTAATTTCAATTCTAAATTGAAATTAATTTTTGGTAATTAATTTGAATCTTTTCCGATTAATTTCATATGATTAATCCAATTATATATGAATCCTTATTCATGTATATAGTATTTAAAATACTTTTAAATACTTTATCTCTCATTTAATAATTTAATTCATAATTAAATTATTGTGTCAAACACAATTGATGATAATACCCTTTCCCGATTTTGAACGATTCAAAGTTTCCTATCTAATTGTTCTAGGATTTAATCTGATATGAGCTAGTAGGTGGACCTAATGGACCTACAGATCATGGGCTCCAACGATTCGAGGTTAACCGAACCAACATTCGTTAACTACCGGGACACTTCATTATAGCCCAGTAACTGCACTCCCTTCACCGTAGATATATTTCTGTCCATTTGATATAACCATGTTCAGTAAGTCGATCCTTCACAGGTTGTTCGTAGCTATAGCCTGGTCAAATGTCCATTTCACCCCTATAGTACTTCTTGTTCCTTAAGTTCCACTAATCCTCTAATGAACAATCGGTTTGTGGTCCAACCATCAAACCTAAGTCTTTCTCGGGCCAAGGACAGGGTGGGGCCCCTTGTTCAAGTCATGGAGTTAATACTTAAGGGAACAACCTCTCTACTATCCATGAAATGGATAGGAGTGAATTCCGTCTTGCGAGAATATGTCCTCAGCTATCTATTCGATCTTATCCCCAAAATGGTAGGCTTGTTGAGTCGACGATGTCTGGCCACTCTCACCCATGCACATCAAAGGATAATCTCGTATAAACAAGAGTTCATAGTTAGCTCAGGATTAAGATCAAGTTACCTAGGTCATTTTGTGAAATACTCAGTTTCTTCAGTAAACGGCGTTATAAAGAGAAAGTGACTAATTTCGCGGTCCTTTCTTATGTAAACTCATTGCATAGGACGCCCCCACTCACATGTCTCTACACGAACGATTTAGGATTTCATCGTTTATACTTAATACAAAGTGGGCCGCGTCCATAGTGTCCCCAGGATAAGGTACCCAACCCTATCCTTATACTATAGACAGTTTTGGCTATATACTTGAAATTGATCCTATGATATATCTCTACATATAGTTGGAGTATTCATGTTATAGCCAAGGATCTTAGTTTATTGGATTTTGGTTAGATATTCGCAACTTACATATTCAATAACATCTTTTAATGAATAACCTCAATAACGTCTTTATTGGAAATAGAATATGTTTAACGATTTACAAACTACGAGTTTATAGGACATTAAACCCAACAGTCGCAGTCAAGGTAGTGACCGTGGTAGAAGAAGAAATGATTATTATTTTCGTGGTGGTCATTTTAATCATTCAAATTTCAAAAGAACTACACAAAATGATGATCACAAAGGAGAAGCACCACAAGATAAGAGTTCAAAAAGTATTGAAAATAAATGCTTTCGATGCGGAATGATTGAGCATTGATCACGTATCCCTCATATGTTAAGATAATTAGTTGATCTTTATCAAGCATCCCTAAAGGAAAAAAGAAAAAAATGTGGAAGCAAATTTTGCATATAAGGATAATGACATATTTGACTTATCCTAAGAAATTTGGATGTGACGAACTTCTTTGAATCTCCTAAAGAGAAAATCGACAGAATTGATGGAACATCAAGTGTTTCCTTTAACTTTGTAGATTTAGTGTTTTTTTATTCATCTCCTTTTTTTTTCTTCTCTTAGTAGATGTTAACCTTTGTATATTCTAAATATTTTTTTATTGTAATTATTTTCTTTTAATGAAGAAACCTAAATCATTTTCATATGTTGGGTTACTAAAAAATGAATAAAAAAAATCAATGTCTAACAGACAGTGCAACTACACATACAATATTTACAAGTAGAGAATGTTTTTCTAAACTGACAATGCTGAAACCAAAAGTCAATACAATATTAGGTTCTGTAGAATTAATTGAAGGATTTGGAAAAGAAAATATTATTTTCCTAGAGGAACAAAATTTACAATTGACAATGCATTTTTCTCTAGTGAATCAAAGAGAAATCTACTTAGTTTTAAAGATATACGTTGTAATGATTATTATATTGAGACTGATAGAAAGAATATATGGAGTATCTTTATATCATTGTTAGGTCTTTAAAGGATGTATATCTTCTATGTTAATTCTCCCAAAATAGTGTTGATTATTTGCTTTAATTGGTAATTTGTAGGTAAAACGGTCCCTGAGGCGTTTAGGAGTCATTAAGTGAAAATTGTGTCAAAAGGATAAAAAATGACCAAGAAAATCAACAAATTGAAGAGAATCGAGTAATTACCGAAATTCCATCGAGTATCATTGAGTAAAAAGTGATTGAGTAATGCATCGAGTAAAAACCCAGAATGCCATCGAGTATAATCAAGCATCGAGTAATCGAGTAAATTTTCATCGAGTATAATCGAGTAAGGGTCATAGACCATCGAGTAATTACAAAACAAGGCCATTGAGTAAATGATATCAAGTAATCGAGCATTGAGTATCGAGCAAAGAATCATCGTGCATCTCGTCGAGTTAAAGACGAACGCTCACTTTTTGCTGCAAAAACTCGATGCATTCCAACGCTCCTCACAACATTGCAATGCTCCAGATTTTGACATGATTCATCATGTGCACCTTGCGCAACCAAGCATCAGTGCAGCGTTGTAACGTTAGCCCAACGCTTCTTAGCTTTTCTACGATTCAGTGTTGCAACACTTGTCTTGACGTCATAATGCTACCCTACAACTGTAAATAGTTTTCTTTCATTTTTGCTGAAAGGGGGAGGGAGCATAATTTCGATGGAGGCTGGAATATCTCTCTGTATCAATTAGTCTCTATGGTAATTTTGTTTCCTACCTAGGTTAAATTTTGATTTCTTTTTTAATTTTAATCAATCATTTATGATTCTTCATGAATTTGTCTATAGATTTGTGAAGTAATTCAATCTTGTTTCTATTTCAAGAGCTCTTGCAAATTCTTTTGAGTTTTCTACTTTTCTTAATGTTGGAATACAGAAACAAGCAGTGGAAGAAAACAGGGTCATTAAGCATTCTAAGTCCATAATTTTGACATCAAAATAAACATGTTCATAAGTAATTAAGAAAATTTCAACACGTACCTTTGAAGATCCTCTAATGCAAGCTGCTTCTCACGAATCCTCCACTCCAAATATTCAGTGAACCACCAAGAGATCTTCTCTACTATTCTCAGCCTTGAATTTGAGTCGTGGAACTCATAAATAGAGTGAACTTGTGAAGGAAATAGAATGAGTTTTAGGCAAGGAAGAAGAACTCAGCAGGAACAAATTTTTCCAGCAACTTCAGCCCTCAATTCTTCCAAATTAGAGTGTAAATACAAGAGTACCTCTGAGCGGAAGCGGATCGTTCCAAATATATTGTGATAGAATTTCTACATTTACAATCTAACAAACAAGTTATGCAATAAACTACAAATTACCGGCATGCTTTGAGAACTAAACAACAAAGAGAAGAGATAGATACCAGTTGAAGAACACTTCTCCACAGAAAAACTCGTTCTCTCCAAAGGGACTGCTTCTCTCGTTCTCGTTGGAACGTCCACACAATCGTTCACCAAATCACCAGATGTCTATCCACAAACGACCTCCACACTAACACGACAACAATGGGGATGACACCACCACTTGGAACCATCGGTATTCTCGGTGTGAGAATCCAGGAGGTGGGCTCTGTTGGATTTGGTAGAGGATGGGAGGAAGGAAGATCGTATACAACGACCAAGAAAGTGGGAGAAGGTAGGGTCTATCGTATAGACAATGCTTGATCGTTTAAAAGAAGGTACACGATCATTTAGTAAATAGGTTGCGATCATATAGACGATCGTCTAGTAATCTCTTACGAGTGCGTGATCATTTAGGAAAGAACTAGACGATCTTTAGCAAATCCTATGCGATCGTTTTGGAAGAGGCGTACGTGTATACGATCGTGTAGAAACTTTGAGCTATTGTGTAGTCTCTTGCTTTGCTATGCGACAGGCTGTATACACTACAACGTGAGCGAATGACTGATCTTTTGCAAAATGAAAACAATTTTTCATTTTATTCTTCAGTTACGAAAACTGAATGAAACTTCTCACTAATACATAGTTATGGAGAAAAATCCGGCCCAATTATCCCATAATTGTCCAATTAAAAATAATAAATATAATCATATTATATTCATTAACCTATAGTGTTTTTTCCTCCACTAGATATAAATCATATTTATATATATTTTTCTCCAATTAATGTATCTCATACATAAAGTCAATCATATCATATATAATTAACCAGTTCAATCATATCATATATAATGAACTCCCTCTTGTCAATTTGAACATTTCAAACTGACCCAAAAATTGATTCTCAACTTGAATCCATTGAGCTACCAAGGGGACCTTATGGACCTATGGCTCAAAGCTCCAACGGTACGTGAATAGCTGACTAAACTCTTTAGCCACGAGATCCTCCATCCGTTAATGCCAGACATTCCACTAAAGATCGACAACTGAACTCTTCTTACCACAGATATATTTTTGTGTCCATCGGATATAACCAATCAACAGTACGATAACCCTTCATAGATGCTCGTAAGTATAGTTGAGCCAATTTACCGTTTTGCCCCCGTAGTTACATCTAACTCCTTAAGTACCACTGATCTCTCTAATGAACAATACAACATAGTCCTACTATGTGTGGACACCTCTCGGGCGATGAGAAAGTGTGTGGTGCCACATCGTTCAAGCCCTTGAGATCAGCCCTTAAGGGAGCAATCTATCTGCTTACCCCTACTTCAGGGAATGAGTGAATTCCATTTTGTGTAGCTAAGTTCCCAGCTCCCAAATCAAACAAATCTCCAAAGTGGTAGGTTTGAGTCGGTGACCTGGCCACTCACACCCGTGCAAATCAAGGACCGCCCTCAAAGGCAGGAGTTCTCAACTCATTCAGGATTGAGGTCATGTTACCTATGGTCATCCTAGTGAAGTGAAGTCTCTGTCATGAACGGCGTTATAAATCATGGGGATATAATATATCTACAGTAATGGGAGTGCAACTATGGGCTTTAATGGAGTGACCAATTAGTTAACATATGAGGATTAATCTGGTCTAATGAGTTTAGCCAATTAATCTCGGATAGTTGGAGCCCATGATCTGTAAGTCCCCTACTAGCTCGTAACGGACTAGCTCTAGAATAGCATGATAAGTTAATTTGAATTGTTCAAATTAGAATTAAGGGAATTAGTAATTATATGAGATATAATTACATGTTTAATTTGAGAATTAAACGGAATAGGAGAATTTATATATTTAAATATGATTTAAATATATAAAGATGGATATGTGTAAAAATTAATTTAATATTTGATATTAAATTAAT
>NW_024064915.1:201003-207246 GCF_009727055.1 Benincasa hispida | reverse complement strand
TGTGTAAAAATTAATTTAATATTTGATATTAAATTAATTAATTTTATTTAAAAATTAATTTATGAAATTAATTACATTTTTCAATTTTTTAAAAAATCAAAATTTATTTTGGAAAAATAATTTTTTGATTTTATGATAAAATTTGAAAATTAGAAAACAAAACACAAAATGGAAAAATCTTGTTTTCCATTATCCATCACCTAAGTAGCTCACACAAATAGCATTCTCTTTGCCTTGTCTTCTCCAAGCATGAGCTGCAACTCATGCAACTCTCTTCTTTGCATATTGATATGAAATATAATGAAGAGTTTGGAGTGCTTTTCGGGCATGCAATCTATAGAGAATTTCAAAGAAAATTCGGGTTGAAGAAAGGGTTCTTCACCAAGATTACTGTTGTGAGCTTTTCTCCTTCATCCCTTGATTCAAGCTTGTTTTGAGTCCCACAACTCAATCTAGAGCACCAAGATAATAGTGAAGAAGATTTTGAGATGGTCTGCAAAAAGATTCGGAGAAGATAGCAGTTGTAGAAGGAGCTTTGAAGAAGTTCTACAATAGGTATGTTTTGAAACTCACTTGTTTTTTGCAAAAGCATGCTTTATATTTTGCCAAAATTAGTGAATTAGAGTGCTTAGATGATTCTTGTGCTTCTGTTGTTGCTGATACAATCCTACAATTGGTACTAGAGCATCATATAAGCATTCAATTCGGTTTAATTTTGGTTTGGTGGGTGTTCTATATGACAAATATGAAACTGATGCACTGATACGAATTTCTAAGATTTGGCATTTTAATTCTCTTTAATTTCTCATTTAAATTTGTAATTGGCTTTTGTTTGATGAGCTTTTATGTGTTAGCAAGAATCTGTAATTTATTTGGAGTCATTAGAGTTGAAATTAAGATGTAATTGAAGAAACAGGTGAAGGAGGTCGAACTGTTGTTCCAGTTTTTTAGCTTCTGCTCAAAATCGTTGTTGAGGTTCAATTGCTAAGCGATCGTCCATCTCCAGATGCTACATGATGTGAAGAAAAGCTAGATGATCGTATAGCAATGGGCGCTGGTCGTTGTGATGTTTAACATTAAACGATCGTGTACCTGCGGAAGCTAAACGATGCATTCAATTTGCTATACGATAGTACTAAGCGATACGTATCGTGGGAACTAAACGATACGTTGAATTTGCTAAATGATGGCATTACCCAATCGTTTAGCTATGATGCGCGCTAGTTGATGCGATGAAGTGTTACGCGATAGCGCTGAGCAATCGTTTAGATGTGGAGTTAAGCAATCGTGTAGACGAAAAGCTAAGCGACGCGATGATGTTCTATACGATGGAGCTAAGCGATTGTTTAGTTATGGCAGATACTAAACGATGACATGAAGCACTAGGCGATGGTATTAAGTGATCGTTTAGTTCTATACGATAGAGCTAAGCGATAGATAAGCGATGGAGTTAAGCGATCGTGTAGTTCTATACGATATAACTAAGCTATCGTTTAGCTTCGGTAGACACTAAGCGATCGTGTAGTTCTATACGATAAAGCTACACGATCGTTTAGTTGAGGCAAACACTAAGCGATCGTGTACCCCTTCACAACACAAGGTGATGGAGCAAGATGATTTCCTTTAGTGTTACACGATCAATCTTAGCAAGACTTTGAGGTTGGATCGAGAGCAGCCGGTTCGATCGGTTTTCTCAAGGTCCAATCTGGTTCAGCCTCAAAGTGTTTTTGGCTGGTCCAGTTCAAACTTTTTTGGTTCGGTTCAGACTCATCCAGTCTGGTTCAAGATGTTTGGGTTTGGTTTGGAGCGGTTCAAGTGGTTCAAAGACGATTTTGAAGTTGATTGTAATAATTAGGCTTCTGTTTGCTTGTTTTTGCCAAAACTAAAACCATATCAGTCTATGTTTAATTATTTATACATTTGATGTATGTTATTATTAAATAAATCTTGTATGTGCATATAGTATGCCATCTAGATTTAAAATCCCACCATAGGAAGCATGTTACATGCACTGAAAGTATGTTATAATTGTTATAATATATAGTATGCATGTTAGGGTTTCTTGTATTTAATATAAGTGTTATATTAAATATTGAATGCCTTATGTATGTTATGGATGTTTAGCATGTCTGAAGTTTTATAAGTTTTTATAAAATTGAGTTAGACATTTAAAATCCATAAACAACAACTGCATGCTCACGTAGGTTGACCACCTGTTTTAATTGTTAAAACTTATAAAACCTAGGTTACAAACTCAACAGGTATATAATCCTGTCTAAGGCTGGGGGTACTTAAATTGACAGTTTACAGAACACCTCCTACCTGGGGATTATGGCTGAATTATTGAGCATTAGTAACCGACTTTATGAGCATACGTAAGTGATGTGAGGTAATAAAATGGTTTATCATCTAGACATCTAGGTTAAAATCCAATTATAAGAGTTATACTTGGATAAACCACAGACTTAAAGTTGTTTTATTAGCCAAAAAGAACCTAAGTAAATCTACCCAATAGAACACTTCAATGGCAGTTTAATAACTTCTATATGATAGAGTTATTAGAAAACTTCAGTGGGAGATTAATAACATATACAATACGTTATTTTTAGCTCTCACGTCTCTAAGAGTTCACAATCCAAATTTAAGCGGTACTTCATGTCACCCTGGAAATGACCTCAATTGAAAAGTATTTTTTAGCTTAAATCTAGATTTCGGTGAATAAGAGGAAGTTGTTCAAACATAAGTCTATTATACGATATATATAGATTTCAACTGCCATGTCACATAGTTTACACTGTGAGATCCATATGACGCTTCGTGTCACCTTGGAAGTGGCCTCCATTCGGAAAGTGTTTTGTGTGAGTCAATATCAAGGTAAACGGAGGAAGTAGTTCATAGTAAGTTGGTGAAGGATATGTGTCAATATATCCTGCAGTCTCCTCCATTAGTCTGAACTGTGAGATTCCTATGTTGCGCCTGCTGGTTAGTTTTAAGCGGCCCTTTGGTAGTCATTTAGCAATGACTATCCCCACGGAGGGTTATAACATAGGATTCGGAACAACACAAGCTTCAGTAAAATGAATAGGGTCTTATAGTTCCGTTTTGGATGTTGTCTTTTATTTCGGAGGCAAATTCATACTGTCCTATAGGATCTGAAAATGGCGGGTCACACATACAAGAATTACTACGTTGTTAGTAAAGATCTTGACCGAAAACGATAACTAAATGACTATAGGAATAAGAATTATTCCGGAGACAATAGGAATAAGAGTTATTCCACGGATAGTGTTTGGTCAAAATTGTTTGTTTTAGTGAAGGAGTATCTGACTGCCCTACGGTAGCACATATTTTGGCTCACTAAAATATCGTTGCAAATAAATAATGGTTATGGGTACATTATTACTTTTTGTTAAAACTTGACTTCGAATTTAGTTACAATTTACTAATTAGAATTTGTTTGAATTTTATCAGCATGTCGAATTCTAGTATACTCGCTTCCGATGTACATAACAGTAAAATCAAATCAACAAAAAAATTACTAGCGGTAATTATACTAAAAGAGTTTTAACATAGGATTGTCCTCTATCTCCCAACTCATCTGAAATTATGAATTATGTAAATGAGAATGCTAAATTCGAACAACAAGATAAATATGATTTACTTGTTATCGAAGCATGTTTAGTGGAAAACGATAAAATCTAGATAATTTATTTAGGTGCCGCTAATCATGTATGTACTATCTCACAGGAAACAAGTTCCTGGAGACAGTTGACAGAAGGTGAAACAAACTTTAAGGTAGGGACCAGGCAGATTGTTTCAGCCAAAGCAGTGAGAAATATGAAGTTATTTATAGGAGATAAGTACATTTACTTGAAAAATATATATTATATTCCTTCTATGAAAAGGAATCTAATTTCTGTCTCTTGTTTGCTAGAACAAAATTATAAAGTTTATTTCGAAAATGGTGAAGTGTTCATCAAAATGGGTAATAAACAAATTTGCTCTACAAAATTAGAAAATAACTTGTACATGTTAAAACCAACTGAGGTCAAAGCTGTTTTGAACATAGAAGGGGAGATGTTTAAAACTGCTGGGACTCATAAGAAAAAAGGAAGATTTCTCCAAATGCCTAATCTTTGGCACTTGAGACTGGGTCACATAAATCTCAACAAGATTGAGAGATTGGTTAAAGAACGGTCTTTTAAACAAGTTTGGTAAGCAGTTCATTACCACCATGTGAGTCCTGTCTTGAGGGTAAAATGACAAAAAGATCTTTTTCTGGAAAAGGTCTTAGAGCCAAAGAACCCCTAGAGCTGATTCATTCAGACCTTTGTGGGCCTCTAAATGTTAGAGCAAGAGGAGGGTATGAATATTTCATTACTTTTACAGATTCTTATTCCAGTTATGGGCATGTTTACCTAATGCGCCAAAAGTCTGAAACTTTTGAAAAGTTCAAAAAGTATAAGGCTGAGATTGAGAACCAATTAGGTAAAAAGATTAAAATGCTTCGATTGGATCGAGGTGGTGAGTATATGGACATAGAATTTCATAACTATTTGATAGAACATGGAATTCAGTCTCAACTCACAGCCCTTGGCACACCCCAGCAGAATGGTGTGGCAGAGAGGAGAAACAAAACCTTATTGGACATGGTTCGTTCCATGATGAGTTACGCTCAGTTACCAAATTCTTTTTGGGGACACGCAGTTGAGATTGCAGTGTATATTTTGAACAAGGTTCCCTCGAAAAATGTTTCTGAAACACCTTAAAAGCTCTGAAGAGGACGTAAAAGAAATTTATATCACTTCAGAATTTGGGGTTGTCTAGTACATGTGTGGGTGCAACATCCTAAAAAGCTAGAACACCATTCAAAAGTATGCCTATTTGTAGGCTACCCAAAAGAAACTAAAGGTGGTTTCTTTTATGATCCTCAGGAAGATAAAGTATTTGTATCAACAAATGAAACCTTCCTGGAGGAAGATTATATAAAGAATCATCAACCTCACAGTAAGAGAGTAATAGAAGAAATGTCCAGAGAAATGACAAATGGATCAACAAGAGTTGTTGATTGAGTAGGTCCTTCAACAAGAATTGTTGATAGAGCAAGTCCGTCAACAAGAGTTGTTGATGAAACTGATATTTCACATCCTTCTCAAGAGTTGAGAATGCCTCGTCGTAGTGGGAGGGTTGTACAACAGCCTGACTGGTACAGGTTTAACTGAAACTCAAGTCATCATACCAGATGATGGTTTAGAGGATCCATTGTCTTTTAATCAAGCAATGAACGATGTGGACAAAGACCAACGGATTAAAGCCATGGACCTTGAAATGGAATCTATGTATTTCAATTCTGTCTGGGAACTTGTAGATCAACTAGAAGGGGTAAAACCCATCAGTTCCAAGTGGATCTACAAGAGAAAACGAGACCAAGTTGATAAGGTACAAACCTACAAAGCTAGACTTATGGCAAAAGGGTTTACCCAAAGAAGGGGGTTAGATTTTGAAGAAACCTTCTCTCCAGTTGCCATGATAAAGTCTATTAGAATACTCTTGTCCATAGCCACATTTTATGAAATATGGCAAATGGATGTCAAGACAGTTTTTCTGAATGGCTATCTTGAAGAGAGTATTTATATGTTTCAACCAAAAGGGTTTATACAGTAGGATCAAGAGCAAAAAGTTTGCAAGCTTAATCGATCCATTTATGGATTAAAACAAGATTCTAGATCCTGGAATATGAGATTTGACGCTGTGATCAAATCTTATGGCTTTGAACAAAATATTGACGGACCCTGTGTCTATAAGAAAATCGTCAACAAAATTGTCGCTTTTCAGGTGTTGTATGTTGATGATATTCTACTCATTAGGAATGAGGTAAAATGTTTAGTTGACGTTAAGAGATGGCTAGCTTCTCAATTCCAAATGAAAGATTTGGGAGAAGCACAATATGTTTGTCACACCCCTTCCCTAGTCTTAACCCCCAAGACCGGGAAGGGAGTGTAAGGGTAAACCAGTAGTATTCCAAGACAATATTTAAATTTAACGTTCCTCCCATATCTATTAAGGATTTCAACATGTTTACAACACTCTATCTATCTTTCATACACATAGTTTAATTTCTTATATTCTTTATTACATGATCTGAGCCGTGCCCTGAGAATTTACCAAGTCTTGGTGTGATGGTGGTTAGCAGACTCCTCCTTGAACGCTCCGCTTTGCTACCTGGGGGGGGATATAAGAAAA
>NW_024064915.1:195991-197981 GCF_009727055.1 Benincasa hispida | reverse complement strand
TGCGTGCGTCCAGGGTGTGGGTTGGCTGTGCATCTGGCGCCTCAATGCCTCACCAACGCAACCTTGTTTCTTTTGATCTCCAATCAACTTGGAGCCTAATAACTCAAACGTCACTCTCTAAAATATGCTCTCAACCACACGATTTTAGGTGCTGTATGAATGAATTCCCCTTGCCCAATTCCCCTATTTATAGCCATTTTCAAACTCACCTCATGTTGACAACACAACTCTATTTGTCTCATTTGGAGCAGTCAACATTAATGTCTACCCAGCCTATCCTTAGCCTAGCCTTGAGTTTGTCTCCTTCCAGCTTACCAGCCAAAATCTTTTTTGTTGCATGAAAATCTCCTTCACCCACCTCTATGCTTGGGTGATAAGACTTCAATTTGCATGAAATCTCCTTTAGCCCCTCCTACTTGAATTTTATGTGATCTTCCTTTTGCCACCTAAATCCCTTAAATACCTCACATAATTTTCTCTACTTAAATTATTTAAGCCTTATATTCGTATACCCTTGGCATCTCTCCTTGAAGTTTTCCATTCAATTAGCCTCACTTTTATCCTTAACGCATAGCAAGCTCACCTTCCCTCATCAAAGTTCAAACTTAGCCAATGCATGAGTTGGTCATCACCAACGCATAGGGTGGCCGCTCACCCTCGACGCATGGCTTGCTAAGTGTGCTTGCTCGCCCTACTAGGCATGAACGCATGGCTGACAATCGACGCATGGTGTACTGCCAGGCGCTTGCGCATTTCTCGGCCGCATGGGCACGCTCGGCCGCATAGGCCATGCTCAGCTGCCATATGGGCGTGCACTTGGCCTGGTGCATCGACGCATGGTTGCTTGGGCTGCACGCTTGGTGCATGGCTTGTGCACTTGGCCTCGATGCATGGCCTGTACGCTTGGCACATGGCCTGTGCACTTGGCCTCGACGCATGGTTGGCGCGCCAAGCATGCTTACTGCCCATGTCCTCATGTATGCCTTTGTGTTGGTTGTGTGCAACCCTTAGCCATTTTTCAAGTCTTCGAGCTTCCATCCTCCATACCTTTTTGCGTCCAACACGTTTAAGCCCTTCATAGGCGTTTGGATTTTGGTCACCTTTTTGGATAATTTTGATGTTTTTCTCCCTTTGTTCCAATATCCTTACTTAGGATTTTTCTTCTCTATTTAACTTCCCACTTTAGATGTAACGTTAGGGTCTTACAATGTTCTTGGAATCCAAATAGTTCGGAATCGCAAGAACAGAACATTGGCATTATCTCAAGCATCTTATATAGACAAGATGTTGTCTAGGTATAAAATGCAAAATTCCAAGAAAGGATCTTTACCTTTCAGGCATAGAATTTACTTGTCTAAGGAGCAGAGTCCTAAGACACCTCAAAAGGTTGAGAAGATGAATCGAATTCCATATGCATCTGCAGTTGGGAGTTTGATGTATGCAATGTTGTGTACTCGTCCCGACATATGCTATGCCGTAGGAATTGTCAACAGATTTAGTCCAATCCTGGTCATGACCATTGGACTGCTGTTAAAAACATTCTCAAGTATCTTCGGAGAACAAGAGATTATATGCTCGTGTATGGTCCTAAAGATCTGATCCTTGTTGGATACACTGATTCTGACTTTCAGACCGATATTGATTCGAGGAAATCAACTTCGGGGTGAGTATTCACTATGAACGGAGGAGCAGTTGTGTGGAGAAGCATCAAGTAGAGTTGTATTGCAGACTCCACATTGGAAGCCGAGTATGTTGCTGTAAGCAAATCAGCAAAAGAAACATATCTGATCCATTTACGAAGGCCCTCTTCGCTAAAGTGTTTGAAGGTCACCTAGTAGGACTAGGTCTACGAGTTTTGTATCACTAGGGCAAATGGGAGAATTGATTGGTATTGTGATGCCCTAGTTTATTGTATTTGTACATTTTATTCTCCCCATGTAAACTCAACATTGTATATATTTGTATATATTGATCCACTGGAGTTTTAGTC
>NW_024064915.1:154474-195974 GCF_009727055.1 Benincasa hispida | reverse complement strand
AAAGCTTCCATTTCTATGAGCTATCAGTATTGTAATGCCCTAGTTTATTGTATTTGTACATTTTATTCTCCCCATGTAAACTCAACATTGTATATATTTGTATATATTGATCCACTGGAGTTTTAGTCCAAGTGGAAGTATTGTTGGGTTTTATGTCCTAAAAATTCGCAGTTTGTAAAATGATAAATATTTTCTATTATCAATATACTTGTTATTGATCTCATAAATTGTATGAAACTCTAATTCCAATAAACTAAGACCCATGACTATTGTATGAGTACTTGAACTTTATGTGGAGACATAAGAGTGGATCGAGTTCGAGTAAATAATCAAAATGATCTATGGTACATGAATGAGGTCGGGTACCTTATTTTGTAACACCATTGGATGCAGTCTACTCTGTAGTTCTTAAAAAGAGTTGTAAAGTGCTACATACGATGTGATCCTAATTCGTACATGTTATGACATGGGGAGTGGAAGCGTCCTATGCAATGAGTTTGCATAAAATCCGGACCAAGAAATAAGTCACTCTTACTTTATAATGCTGTTTACTATTTAAGACTGACTATTTTACCTAGATGACCTAGGTAACTCGATCTTAATCCTAAGCTAACTATGAACTCCTGATTATTCGGTATTGCCCTTAGATTTGCATAGTTGAGGGTTAGCTCAACAGCGCCGGCTCAATAAGACTCCCATTTCAGGGGTAAGACCGGATAGATAGCTGGGGACATAGGGTGGAAGACGAAGTTCACGCCTACCCGATTTAGGGTTAGGAGAAAGGTTGTTCTCTCAAATACTGAATCCAGGTTTTGAATAAGGGGCCCCACCCTCTCACTGGGGTGAGAGAGTTTGGTTTGGTGATTGGATCACAAACCAGTTGTTCATTAGAGGATCAATAGGGACTTGAGAAATAAGACGTAATCTCAGGGGTAAAATAGATATTTGACCCAGCTATTATTACGAACAACCTATGAAGGGTCGACTTGCTGATTATGGTTAAATCATGTGGACATATCTACAATGAGGGGAGTGCAACTATGGGCTAGTGGAGTGACCCATTAGTTAACGAATGGAGATTAATTTAGTCTAATGAGTCTCGCCAATTAATCTCGGATCGTTGGAGCCCATGATCTGTAGGTCCGGGAGGTCTCCCTACTAGCTTGTAACGGACTAGCTCTAGAATAACATGATAAGTTAATTTGAAATGTTCAAATTAGAATTAAGGGAATTAGTGATTATATGAGATATAATTATGTTTAATTTTAGAATTAAACGAAATAGGAGAATTTATATATTTAAATATGATTTAAATATATAAAGATGGATATGTGTTAAAATTAATTTAATATTTGATATTAAATTAATTATGTTTTATTTAATAATTAATTTATGAAATTAATTATTTTTCATTTTTAAAATCAAATAGATTTTTAAATTAAAATTTGATTTTTAGATAAAATTGAAAAAGGAAAAGAAAACAAAAACAAAAATGGAAAAAATAGATTTTTCCATTATCCATCTCTGAACTAGCTCACACATATAGCAATACATTTGCCTTGTCTTCTCCAAGCATGAGCTGCAACTCATGCAACTTTTCTCTTTGCATGTTGATCTGCAATATAATGAGAAGATTAGAGTGAAAATCGGGCATGCAATCTACAAAATTTTGAGAGAAAATTTGGTTTAAAGAATGGTTCTTCAATAAGGTTGCTGCAATGAGCTTTTCTCCTTCATCCCTTGATTCAAGCTTGTTTTGAGTCCCAAAACTCAATCTAGAGCACCAAGAGAATAGTGGGGAAGGTCTTGAGGTGGTCTACAACAAGATATGGAGAAGATTGCAGCTGGAGATGGAGCTTTGAAGAAGTTCTACAAGAGGTATGTCTTGAAACCCATTTTTCCCGGTAGATGCATGCTTTACATTATGCCAAAATTAGTGAATTTAAATGCTTAAATGATCCTTGTGCTTCCGCTACAATTGATACAATCCTATAAATTTGAGGAAATAAACTTCGGGGTCAGTATTCACTCTAAATGAAGGAGCAGTTGTGTGGAGAAGCATCAAGTAGAGTTGTATTGCTGACTCCACGATGGAAGCTAAATATGTAGCTGCAAGTGAAGCAGCAAAAGAAGCAATATGGCTTAGAAAGTTCCTGAAAGATCTTAAAGTAGTTCCTAATATGCACCTGCCTGTCACTCTCTATTGTGACAACAGTGGAGCAGTTGCAAATTCAATGGAACCACGAAGCCATAAAAGAGGGAAGCATATCGAATGGAAGTACCATCACATCAGGGAGATTGTACACCGAGGAGATGTCATCGTCACTGATAGCTGGTAGAAATACAAGTTATTGTAGCCTTTTATTTAGAATTATGAGAGCTAACAAGTAGAATATGCGGCGATTATACTAAGAATTCATGTGAAAAGTGGCTTGCGTCGACCAGCATGGGAAATTTCTGCTAACCTAGTATTATGCGTTATTCTGTGTCAAAATGTCTATTTTTGTAGCTATCATAGGAGTCGATCGCATGTAGTGAATCCCAGACCATCGTAAGAGTGATCGCATGCGTTCATCGCATGGATGTTGTGGCTACAAAGTAATAATCATGATAGAAGGGTGATCCCAAGGTTGGTGGAATGCGACGGTACTTCGACAAAAACAAGCATGAACGCATACCTTGGGAGTACAGAAAAGATGATGTTGATATTTCACCTACCGCGCCATTAGTGGCAGAGGTTCAAAGCAGGACCATCACGCCATTAGTGGCAGAGATTCAGAGCGGGACCATTAATGCTGTCAGCAATTGAGCTCTATAAATAGAGCTGTAGAGCCTAAATTCAAAGTATCTGAGCTTCTGCCTTAAGGCAGATCCTTGTGATCACAGATGAGAGCGTGATAAGATATTCTTTGAGAGTTCTTCATTCCTTCACCCATTCGAGTGACGACCAGAGCTTTGCCGGAGATAGATCTCGAGAGAGACTATTCTACCACCCTTCCATGGCACCACCGGTAACCTTGACACACATCTAATGGAAGCAAGAGATTGCCTACATCTAGCCCTCCATCTCTCTTCTTATCTATGTATTGTATTACATTTTGGCTTAAGACATTAATAAATTTTGTGATCAATGCATCTATTTAGTTCCTTCGATTCCCTTATTTTCATTGCAACGAACTAAGTAAGATTGCAAGAGTATCGTATACTCAATCATGCGGCATAGACATATGAAGCATGTAGCAAACCACCGAGAGGTGTGCGTTGCGTGAGTATAGTGAGTAAATCCTCTTTGCTTAGTATGAGGCATAACAATGCTTGTCTATGAGCGGTCGCAATGCTTGTCTATGAGCTAATCAGCAGCAACTAACTGCCCGAGAGGGTAAGTAGTGGAACTCACTAAGCAAAGTAAGCAGTGTTCCTAGAGATAGGAATAATCTTATGTTCAACCATGCTTTATATGATCATCTTGTCTTATGAGTGCATCATTCATCATTTGGACATACTTGGGAGAGTAGTCTAAAGACAAAATCTAGGCTTGGAAGAGTCAGATTGGATCGCATAAGCAAGAGTAGAAACTTAGGAATAAGTTCTATCTGCTATTTACACATCGCATGAGCCCTAGAAATAGGATATGGTGGCATGCGTTCATCTTGTCTTAAGTGCACATAAGCAAGAATAGAAACTTAGAAATAAGTTATCTCAACATTTTCGCATATGCATCGCATGCGTATATTTGTGTTTAGCATGATCACATAACTTGTGCTGGCTGGGATTACCCTTGCGATCAAGCTTAATGATGTAGTGAATTTATCCCCTCCATTGTATCTATTTTTCCATGCATCTTATTAAATGTTAATAGTTGCCATGTCTATACCAACTCTCATAGTCATACTTCCATTGCTCAATCTGTTTAGTTAGGAGCAAGAGTAGCGCATAATCTTTTAACACCCTTATTCTTTTATTCATCGCCGTAACTCATTACTTCGCAAAATTTAGTTACAAGTCCCTGAGTTCGACCTCGGATCACCCCGAGAAACTTGCGATCTCGTTATACTTGGCGAGAGAGCAAGAAAACTTGTGGCAGGAATGCATCGTCATCGCATATATTCTTAGATGCATATTGCATATTTCTTAGTCCAACGCATGGCCATCGATGCATGGAGATCAACACATATCATAAGATGCACGCATATTTACTCTCCATTTTCCACCCATCAGTCACCCAATTTGCTTCGCAAGACAACTTAGCTAATCCAACGAAGGCCCTCTCGGTTGAAGTCTTCGAGGGTCACCTAGTAGGACTAGGTGTAGGAGTTTTGTATCACTAGGGCAAGTGGGAGAATTTATGGGTATTATAATGCCCTAGTTTATTGTATTTGTACATTTTATTCTCTCCATGTAAACTCAACATTGTATATATTTGTATATATTGATCCACTTGAGTTTTAGTCCAAGTGGGAGTATTGTTGGATTTTATGTCCTAAAACTCGCAGTTTGTAATATGATAAACATTTTCTATAATCAAGAAACTTATTACTGATTTCAAGAATTTTATGAAAGTCTAAATCCAATAAACTAAGACCCATGACTATTGTATGAGTACTTGGACTTTATGTGGACACATAAGATTGGATCAGGTTCGAGTAAATAGTCAAAATGATCTATGGTACATGAATAAGGTTGGGTACCTTATTCTGGTAACACTATTGAATGTGGCCTACTCTGTAGTTGTTACAAAGAGTTGTAAAGTGCTACATACAATGTGATCCTAATTCGTACATGTTATGACATGAGGATCGGGGGCGTCTTGTGCAATGAGTTTGCATAAGATAGGACCAGGAAATAAGTCATTCTTACTTTATAACGTTGTTTACTGTATAAGACTGACTATTTCACCTAGATAACCAAGGTAACTCGATCTTAATCATGAGCTAACTATAAACTCTTATTTATTTGGGATTACCCTTAGATTTGCATAGATGAGGGTTAGCTCAACAGCGCCGGCTCAATAAGACTCCCATTTTAGGGGTAAGAGCAAATAGATAGCTAGGGACTTAGGGTGCAAGACAGAGTTCATGCCTATCCTATTTATGGATAGAAGAAAGGTTGTTCTCTCAAGTACTGAATCCAGGTCTTGAACAAGAGGCCCCACCCTCTCACTAGGCTGAGAGAGTTTGGTTTAGTGATTGGATCACAAACCAGTTGTTCATTAGAGGATCAGTAGGGAGTTAAGGAATAAGATGTTATCTTGGGGGTAAAACAGATATTTAACCCAGCCATTATTACGAACAACCTGTGAAGGGTCGACTTGCTGATTATGGTTAAATCATGTGGACATAATATATCTACAGTGAGAGGAGTGCAACTATGAGCTTTAGTGGAGTGACCCATTAGTTAACGAATGGGGATTAATATGATCTAATGAGTTTAGCCAATTAATCTCGGATCGTTGGAGCCCATGATCTGTAGGTCCGCGAGATCCCCCTATTAGCTCGTAATGGACTAGCTCTAGAATAGCGTGATAAGTTAATTTGAATCATTAAAATTAGAATTAAGGGAATTAGTAATTATATGAAATTATGTGTTTAATTTGAAAATTAAACAGAATAGGACAATTTATATATTTAAATATAATTTAAATATATAAAGATGGATATGTGTAAAAATTAATTTAATATTTGATATTAAATTAATTAGTTTTATTTAAAAATTAATTTAAGAAATTAATTACATTTTTCAAATTTTTAAAATAAAAATGTATTTTGGAAAAAATCATTTTTTTATTTTATGATAAAATTGGAAAATTAGAAAACAAAACGCAAAATGGAAAAATCTTGTTTTCCATTATTAATCACCTAAGTAACTCACACAAATAGCATTCTTTTTCCCTTGTCTTCTTCCAACTCATGCTACTCCCTTCTTTTCATGTTGATATATAATATAATGAAGAGTTTGGAGTGATTTTCAGGCATGCAATCGATAAAGAATTTCAGAGAAAATTCAGCTTGAAGAAAGGGTTTTTCACCAAGATTGCTGCTGTGAGCTTTTCTCCTTCATCCCTTGATTCAAGTTTGTTTTGAGTCCCCCAACTCAATCTAGAGCACCAAGAGAATAGTGGGGAAGATCTGGAGGTGGTCTGCAACAAGATTCGAAGAAGATAGCAGTTGGAGGAGGAGCTTTGAAGAAGTTCTACAAGAGGTATGTCTTGAAACTCATTTGTTTTTTGCAAGAGCATGGTTTATATTTTGCCAAAATTAGTGAATTAGAGTGCTTAGATGATCCTTGTGCTTCCACTGTTGCTGATACAATCCTACAATTGGTATCAAGCATCATATAAGCATTCAAGACCCGTTGTCAGCACTTAAAGGAACAACCTGTCACACCCCGCTCCAGATTACCCTCATAACCTGGATGGAATGGTGACTACAGTAGTTACCAACCCTTTTGCTGGCACTTACTGCCTATCTATCCTGTTAAATTTTGCTCAAACCCTGAATACGTACATATCATCAATATATGAACATATTAACTCAGAACTTAACACATTTACATTACAGGGTTTCGCAGCATGGTTCATACATAAATATTACAACTTAGTAAGCCCCATCAAGAATACTAGTCACTAAACAGACACATGTGTATTAACTAATATAGGTCTTCAATTACGCTTCCTTCCACCTGTTTCTTTGAGTGGCAAAGTAGCAGAAGAAAAGTTTTTTGGGAACTGACCGCTACCTGAAAGGAAAACATTTGAAAACATGAGCTTGAAGCCCAGTGAGTGACTTAATAAAGACATAAATCTCATGATTAAACTGAAAGCTCGAACACATAATACTGGAACTAAAATATGCCAAGCAAACGTGTACATAAAACCTTTAAAACCATTGTATCTTAAACCTGAATCTTAGTTGAGAATAAACATTCATCGCTCTAATTCCCAATGCCAAGCCACGACCAAAAGAGACCCCTACTTTGATCTCTTCATACTGAACTATGACTAGGAGAGACCCCTACGTTGATCTCTTTAAATATACCGATGGGCCTCTCAAGCAACTTCCTCTAAACATAAACATTGATAACTCCTCTTAAACACCATTAAACATCATTATTCCCTAGTTGAGAACAAACATACATCGCTCTAGCTCCCAACTTCTGTTATCGGCCAAGAGACCCATACCTTGGCCTCCATTTGCTGGTATATGGCCTAGGAGACCCATACTTCGGCCTCTCATTCAGAACTACCTACGTGCACGTGGAGTTTTCTATGTACCGTCAACACCTTAGGTACATTTATTCAGATACCTTCCTTACCTTCAGTATCAGGCTCACTTAAGCTATCAAGTTCTCGAAGAGCATTAAAAGAATAGTTCTCAAATATAGCATAGAAAACTCTTTAGGATACCTTCCCTACCTTAAGTATCCATTTTCATTATGTTTAGGAATACCAACGCATGTACTTTGACAACCTTAGGTATTTAAAACATAGTACATCAAGCTTCATTCAACCTTAGCTTTAACCCTAACGCATGCTTCATACTTTGTAAAATAAGTTGGCTTAAATCATGCTGAACTAGCTTGTAAAAACCATTAGCATGCGTTAGACATGGAAAACATACTTGGAAAACTCATACATTAGTAAACATCATGCGTTGATCATGCTTTCAATCATAGAAATAAGTTGCTCAGAATCACATAAAATTTAGCATGATAATAACTTTTCTCAATCCCTCGATGTCGTATTACTTACGTGCACGTGCTTATAACTGAGTACCGTCATACCTTAGGTACTTAACTAGGATACCTTCTCATTGTCCTTCAGTATCCTTAGGATACCTTCTCATCGTCCTTCAGTATCCGTTGTATAACTAGTCATAAACATTTAGTTGAAAACTAAGGCTTAGTGCTCAAATCATCATACTAGTTCATCATGAAAATGGAGTTACTAAAACATGCTGAAAGTATTTGGACAAGATAACATACTTCCTGTCAATTTCCATGGAAAACATGTTTTACTTAGCATGAGAAATAACTTCAAACATATGTTGCTTGGCACCTCATATAAACAATTAGCATGAGAAATAACTTCAAAGAAATCATGGTTTCTAAATCATTAAAACATTTAATCATCATATAGTCACTCACAAGTCCTTCAAGTTTGCTTCCTTAAGGTTTGATAGGCTTTTCCATGGGAGTTGAACCTACACATATAAGCATACTACTTAGTGTTTACATTAGCCTTCCTTTTAGGCCTACTCAATAAATCAAGCTCACATGCCAAACCATCACATTGTGCCTCCTACCATTCACTTTGAGGGACGGGCACCTAGCCAATTTGGAGGGATTAGGTGCCAAAAGAATGCACCCTTTGATCGCTCATACTCCCTGCACTTAGAAAAATTTTGGACCATCAAGCTGCAGATTCAATTTCAACAATTCATAACTAAATATCCAGAACTCATCTCAAGGAACTTCCTTCTACAAACTTTCTTAGAATCAAGTTAGCAACATTACCTTAAAATTTTAGCTCAAAATTCTTCGTCGTTTGATCTGGAGATTCAAGCATTCATCATTGGCTCTAATTCAAGTAGATGCCTGCTTGTTCAACAATTTCCAGTTCAAACTTCAAAAATATATAACTCGACTTCCAGGCCTCATCTTAAAAAATTTCATTCTACAAAGTTGTTTATAACTGAGCTAACAATATTACCTAACCGAGGGCACTCTTCTTAGGATGTTCTTTCTATCCATACTCAGACATTCTTTCTACTATAACATTTCCCAACTATGGCTTACCATACTGTATACATAAGGTTTTCTTAACTGTACTAGTCCCTAGCTCAGTCACAATTCAAACTTCGAGCTATTACCTAGAACATCAGCAGATCTGGACCTTTTCCTTTTTGTCTTCTGCTGACCATTTTGTTCGTTATTTTTATACTCAGCGTATCCCTGGTACATTTCGAGCTCACTGTTGCTCATATTTTCCCTCCTCTTAGGATTAATCTGACTAGGACTTCCTCTAGATTACACCCTTTCCTCTGAATTCACTAGAATGGACTTCACGTTTGCACCAACCTCTGAGCAAACCTGCTACACATTCTATTTCTAGTGAAAATTCTATGTTTACCTGCGTGACTTCCGACTTCCACTCAGGTACCGGTAGTGGATTGAGTATCCTGCCGGCCTCTGCCTTCCACGTTTCACTTGTTGACAAATCAAACATCGGTCTACATACTCAGCTATGCCTTTCTTCATTGTAGACCACCACTACGATCTCTTCAAAGTTCTATACATCTTGGTGTTTCTTGGATGCACGGAGTAAGCAAAACTGTGCGCCTATTCTAGAATAGCTTGCTTAAGCTGTAACACGTTAGGCACACACATTCCTCCTTCCTTTACCAACATTTCATCTACTTCTAACTAAAAATCAGTTCTTATTCCCTTGCTTACTTCTTCTGTAAGCTTTTGGAGATCAGGATCCTTCAACTATTCATGCTTAAGATCTTCCATCAAAATAGGTCTTACCTGAAATCTAGTAAACAATCCTGACTGACCTACTGATAGAGTGACCCTAGAACTCCTGAACTCCTAGAGTAACATTCCTGATACCGATCCAAGGACTACTTTGGATCCCAAGGATTTCCTGCTTAATGCATCAGCTACAACATTTTCTTTACTAAGGTGGTACTCAATTGAGCATTCATAGTCTTTGATCAGTTCAATCCATCTTCTTTGCTGCAGGTTCAGTTCCTTCCGATCAAAGATGTACTTCAGATGCATTGGTAAGTCTTTCCCAATTCACTATAGCTTCTGGAACCAGATGACCAAGAAATACAACCTGGTCTCAAATCTATCTTAGAGAAAATCATGACTCCCTCTAACTAATCAAAGAGATCACCTATACAAGGCGATGGGTACTTGTTCCTGATCATCACCTTTTCCAATTGCCTATAATCTATACATAACTGAGAGTACCATCTTTCTTCTTGATAAAAAGACTGGTGCTTCCCAAGGTGACACATTAGATCTGATGTAACCCTTATTTATTAATTCCTGCAACTGAACTTTCAACTCCTTAAGTTCTTCTGGCACCATCCTTAATGGTACCTAAAAAATAGGTGTTATATCTAGAATTAAATTGATAGTAAACCCAACTTCCCTGTCAAGTTGTAAATCTAATAACTTTTCAAGGAAAACATCCAGGAACTCTTGTACAACTGGTACATCCTCAGGCTTCAGCTTCTCGTCCTACGAAACCATCACATGGGTAAATAGGCTTCACATCTTTTACTTAGCAGCTTCTTAGCCTTCACTGCTGATATTAAGCTTCCTGAAAGTATTCCTTTGCTTCCTACAAATACTGTCTTTTGCCTACCAAATCTCTCGAACATTATCTATTCTTAAAATAATCCATACAGTTGTAATATTTATTCGAGAAATCCATGTTCTAGAGTGACATCAATTCCAAGAAATCTAATGGAATCACTTCATAACTATAATTATCAATAACTACCCCAAAGCCTGTAAAACTCTTATACTATTACAACCTCTCCACAACATAATAATAACTACTTAGGGACATGCTCTCTACAATCTTTCCTACAAGCAGTGCAACATACTAGATAACAATAAAGGTATAGCACCATAAGCAATTATTTCATAAATATACTGGTACATAAAGTTACTTTACCATTCACAACATTAGGTGACTCCTCTGCCTCCTGGTGAGTCACTTCGTAAAACCTGCCCTGCTGCTAAGATCGTTCTGCTTCCTTTCTCATTTTTCTTCTCTTGAATTCCTTCCTCGACTCCTGAGCCACTAGGCTTATCCATCGTCTGTAAAGTAATTTTGTGTTCTATCTGAACTCCTCGACCTAGCTGGGGCATTCCTTCTTGAAATGTCCTGCCTGTTCGCACTGGAAACATACATTTTTCCCTCTGTAACATGTCCCTCGATGATGCTTACCACAATTCGTACATAAGGGTTTCTTACCCGTACTAGCCACTAGCTCAGTAGGATGGCAAAATCTTGATCTATCACCTATACTAACCACAAGTCTTGGCTTCTTCCTTCCTACAATATGCTGACTTGTAGCTCTCTATCCTTTATCAATACCTATTAGGTTCAATACCATACTTCCTTTCTGAATCTGCTAGAATGGATTCGATACTTTCCGACAACCTCTTGGCGATCCTGTTAAATATTTTGTCTTCTAACTGAGAATCTGTTCCTGTCTACGGAATCCTCGACGCCTTGTCTAAAGTTATTTCCTGATTTACCGGGTCTTTACCTTTTCGTTCACTAAAATTTGGATTCCCTCAAATATCGAAACTTCTAAAGGTAGGGTCAGGGTCTCCATCTGCTGTCTGACTGCTCTGCATGCCACTTCTTCTCAGTATCCTTTCTTAATTATGTAGTACACATGTTAGAAACTTACATTAAGGGACCTAGACTCATGCATGAACTCTCTCTCTTTTCCCAAAACCTTATGCTCTGATACCAACTTGTCACACCCCGCTCTAGATTACCCTCATAATCTGGATTGAATGGTGACTGCAGTAGTTACCAACCCTTTTGCTGGCACTTACTGCCTATCTATCCTGTTAAATTTTGCTCAAACCTTGAATACGTACATATCATCAATATACGAACATATTAACTCAGAACTTAACACATTTTCATTACAGGGTTTCGCAGCATGGTTCATACATGAATATTACAACTTAGTGAGCCCCATCAAGAATACTAGTCACTAGACAGACACATGTGTACTAACTAATATAGGTCTTCAATTATGCTTCCTTCCACCTGTTTCTTTGAGTGGCAGAGCAGCAGAAGAAAAGTATTTTGGGAACTGACCGCTACCTGAAAGGAAAACATTTGAAAACATGAGCTAGAAGCCCAGTGAGTGACTTAATAAAGACATAAATCTCATGCTTAAACTGAAAGCTCGAACACATAATACTAGAACTAAAATATGCCAAGCAAACGTGTACATAAAACCTTTAAAACCATTGTATCTGAAACCTGAATCTTAGTTGAGAATAAACATTCATGGCTCTAATTCACAATGCTAAGCCACGGCCAGATAAGACCCCTACTTCGATCTCTTCATACTGAACTATGGCTAGGAGAGACCCCTATGTCGATCTCTTTAAATATACCGATGGGCATCGCAAGCAACTTCCTTTAAACATAAACATTGATAACTACTCTTAAACACCATTAAACATCATTATTCCCTATCGAGAATGAACATACATCGCTTTAGCTTCCAATGTCTATTATCGGCCAAGAGACCCATACCTCAGCCTCCCTTTGCTGGTATATGGCTTAGGAGACCCACACTTCGGCCTCTCATTCAGAACTACCTATGTGCACGTGGAGTTTTCTATGTATCGTCAACACCTTAGGTATATTTATTCAGATACCTTCCTTACCTTCAGTATCCGACTCACTTAAGCTATCAAGTTCTCGAAGAGCATTTGAAAGAATAGTTCTCAAATATAGCATAGAAAACTTTTTAGGATACCTTCCTTTTAGGCCTACTCAATAAATCAAGCTCACATGACAAACCATCACATTGTGCCTCCTACCATTCACTTTGAGGGGCGGGCACCTAGCCAATTTGGAGGGATTGGGTGCCAAAAGAATGCACCCTTTGATCACCCATACTCCCCACACTTAGAAAAATTTTGGACCATCAAGCTGCAGATTCAATTTCAACAATTCATAACTAAATTTCCAGAACTCATCTCAGGAACTTCCTTCTACATACTTGCTTAGAATCAAGTTAGCAACATTACGTTAAAATTTCATCTCGAAATTCTCCGTCGTTTGATCTAGAGATTCAAACCTTCATCATTGGCCCTAATTTAAGCAGTTGCCTGCTTGTTCAACAATTTCCAGTTCAAACTTCAAAAATATATAACTCGACTTCCAGGCCTCATCTTAAAAAATTTCATTCTACAAAGTTTTTTATAACTAAGTTAAAATATTACCTCAAAGATTTAGCTCAAAATGCTTCGTAATTCGTCCTGGAGCTTCAATTCTTCACTGATGGCATAAATTCACCCAAGAAACGAACCCTTCGTCTTTATTTTTCCCCTTCGGCCTTATTCTGACGAGTTTTCCCTCTAGCAACATAGCCACAGAAAATAGACACAAGAGCTTTCAAATGCGACTGGAATTACAGAAATAGCCTAAGCAGTTTATCCAAACCGACCCAATGAATTCGACCTTCTTGCTTATATCACCGCCCAAAATCCTACATGAACCCTCATTGTGCCACTTTGCCACTATTGGTTATGAAGGGCTAGGAATTAGCAAATTTTCTTTTGCTAACTGCACTCACAATATTACTTCAGCACTACACCTCATTAGATGGCATGGTCTCATCCATATGCTTATTATGCATTCCATCATCAAGCATGACCTTCCTTAGCCTAGCCGATTTTTGTCCTACCTTTACACTTAGCTACCCAAGAGCTTATTTATTCTTGCTTCCATCTTCTATCCTTCCTAAGACATGGCTGCATTTAGCTCATTATAAGACATCAAATTACTTACTCTTACTTAAAGTAATTAGGGTTCGGGTTTTACACAACCTCTCTACTATCCCTAAAAGCGGGTAGGAGTGAATTTCTTCTTGCACCCTATGTCCCCAACTATCTACTCGGTCTTACCCCTAAAATGGAGGTTTATTGAGTCGGTGTTGTTGAGCCAACTCTCACTTATGCAAATCTAAGGATAATCCCGAATAAACAGGAGTTCATAGTTAGCTCAGGATTAAGGTCAAGTTACCTAGTTCATCACTTTGAAATAGTCAGTTTTAAACTGTAAACAACGTAATAAAGTAAGAGTGACTTATTTCGCGGTCCAATCTTGTACAAACCCATTTGCACAGGATGCCCCCACTACTCATCTCATAACATGTATAAATTAGGATCACTTCGTTTGTAGCACTTTACAACTCTTTGTAATAACTACAGAGTAGGCCGCATCCAACAGTGTTACCAGAATAAGGCACCCAACCTTATTCATATACTATAGATCATTTTGACTATTTACTCGAACCTGATCCACTTTTATGTCTCCACATAAAGTTCAAGTACTCATGTAATAGCCATGGGTCTTTTAGGTTTATTGGATTTCTAATAAGCAATACATATATTCAATAACAACTTATTGAATTTTCAAAATAAGTTTTATTGCTTACAAACCACGAGTTTTAGGACAAAAAACCCAACAAATAAAACATAAGCAGACTGTCTACATAACATCACATTACCAGTCACAACATTTAGAGACTCTACTGCCTCCTAGTGCGTCATTGCATACACTTGCCCGTGCTGCTGGGGTCGACCTTCAACACCTTTCTGCTTGGCACCACTTGATCCTTCACCTCAATTTCCAGCACCCCTTAGCTGGTTAACTGTCTGAGAAGTTATCTATTGTGCTGTTGGGACTTCCCTATTCACCTAGGAACAATCTCTCTTGAAATGTCCTGCTTGATCGCATTGGAAACATACCCCGCTTCCACTATAGCACACTCCAAGATGCCTCTTGCCATAACTAGGGCACATCGGTTGCCTATCCGTACTGGCTACAGACTCACCAGCTCGTGGCATCTTTGGCCGGCTAGTTGCACTGGCTGTGGGTCTCAATTTCCTCTTTTTGGATGCCTACCAACTCATCCCCTGAATCAGCTTCCACTAGACTGACCTGCAACTGGGGTCGAGATCCCTTATCTCTCGGCCCTACTACAACCTCACCACCTCTTTGCAACTGCTCATCATCTGCAACACTCCACTCCACTCATATCGTCGTTTCTATTAACTGGTTAAAGTCTAACAAATTAGCTGTAGATGTTACCGGAGTTCTAATCTCTTTCCTCAGTCCTTGCTCAAACTTCCTGCATCTATCTCTTTCTTTAGAAATAATCTAAGCATACTGTGATAATTCTATAAATTTCTGCTCATACTCTGCCACTGACATCGTTCACTGCATCAGTTGAAGGAACTCATCCTTTTTCGCGTCTCGGAAGGAGTTGATGTAATACTTGTCTTCAAAGGCCTTCCTAAACTCAGGCCATAACATTGCACCTGTACTGACTCGTCTAGCGGATTAGTCCTTCCACCATTTCTCTGCTCCTTTCTACAGTAGGAATGTGGCTAATCCTACCTTCCTATCCTCTTGGTAGCCCATAACATTAAAACATTTTTCAATTACATCCAGCCATACCTCGACTTTAGTTGGCTCTGTTGTACCCTCTAATGTCATAGCCCCTAGGGCTTTAAGCCTCTCAATACTATACTTCTTCTCTGCGTCAGCTTGTACTGAGCCTACACTGGCTGCCAACATCTGCGCTATTCTGTCAAAAACTATATCTTCTAGTTGAGGATTTGCCCTCGTTTGGGGAGTACTAGACTCTCCCTCAGACGTCATTCCCTGACTCACTGGATCTCTTACCTTCCTCTTTCTTCCTGGTGGGTTCTTCCTAACCTTAGGGCCTCTATTGATAGGGTCAGTATTCATGTCTCTTGTCCGCTTCCTCTGTCTGCCACTTTTCCATAGCATTTTCACCTAGTAGAATATACACATGTTAGGGACTCACACTTAGAGACTTAGACTCATGCATGAACTCTCTCTCTCATTCCCAAAATCTTATGCTCTAACACCAACTTGTCACATCCTCTCCTAGATTACCCTCTTAACTTGGAAAAAGATGTGACGGTAGCAGTTACTAGCCTTATCGTCAGCACTTACTCACTTTACTTACTTACTTACTTAACTCTTTTAGTGTCAACCAGATAAACATTATTAACTTATACAATTAGCCCACATCAGAAAGGCTCAACATTAGCTTCCATACAATCACATGCTTAACAAATCATAACACAACATCTGGAGATAAAATATTTACAGTTGGGCCCAAACTTTACTAACAAAACCCTGACTCCCCTCACAACATGTGTACATTGTTATAGACCATTAACCTAAATTCTTTTAACTAGCTGGGTCCTTCAATGGCAGTAACAGGATCAACCTTGAGGAATCTGACCGCTACCTGGAAAAAGAAAAACATAGGAAAACTGTGAGTTAGTTGCTTAGTGAGTGACTATAGAAATCATATTATGCGATGCTTCACATTATTATAAAACATATAAACATGCTGGAAAATGCTTCAAGCAACTTCTGATAAAACATAAACATAATCATAATCTCATGCTTTATGAAGAAAAACTCATTGATTATCAATAAATCTCGTTAAACCTTAGTTAAGAATGAGCATACACCGCTCTAGCTCCCAACATCTATATTCGACCAAGACACCCATACTTCGGCCTCATATTATTGGTATATGGCCTAGGAGACCCATACTTCGACCTCTCTTTCAGAACTACCTACGTGCACGTGGAGTTTCTAAGTACTGTCAACACCTAAGGTGCTTTTTGGATACCTTCTATACCTTCAGTATCCGGCTTACTAAACATATCATACTTAAAAAAACATATACATTAAGAATCATTCAATCGTAGCCTTTAGCATAGCATTTGTAGAAACATAGATTTTATCTTAAAAACGCATGCTTCATCATAGATACTTAGCTTTTGTAATGAATTAATATAACCTTGGCATGCGATAAAACATATACATGCTGGAGAAGAAATCTATGCAATTCATAACACTTGGTTGCTTGAAGACATATAAACTTATCATCGAACATCATTGAAATCACATGGTCTTTTATGTACAAAACATTGAAAACATTAAGTTTATTTTAGTCACTCACTACTCGTCTCGGCTCTTAATGGTTTGTAGGCTTCTCCTAGCTCCTTTTGGCCTGAAACAACATAATTCCTTGTTAGATTCCTTAGAATTCCCATCAAGATGCTTCAAATAGTTTGCTTACTAGCAAGACCTTTACTAGAGGGATCATCACTACTGAGACCAACACTAGTGAAATCATCACTAGCAAAATCATCCTCATGAGCGAGATTAATCACAAAATTTAGCGAGACTTACACGATCCTTGTCTCGCTCTCGCTTTCTCGGGTGAGCTACTCGCTTGATCTTCCCAAGCAGTTGCTTGCTTACAATAGGGGTGTCCGTGTAATTCTTGGATCTTATTCTCTTATCTTAGTTTGTACATTACAATAGGGGTGTCCGTGACGCTGCCTTGTTTTTTGGCAACTTGACTTTTCTTCCTATTTTTCTTTCCCCTTTTGATGTTTGGCTCGAGTTTGATCTCATTAGACAATTTTGGTTCTTCTTAGTTCTTTTTGACTCTAAATCTCCAACTCGAACAGAACTCTATGAAATTTCTAACAAAGGACATCAAATCGAATAAAACCATACACCACTATTCTAAAACCACGGTAAGTAACACACATTTTAAGTGTGTTTAGCTTCATGTGTATTTGATGTAATTTTAAGTGTGATATTTATATTTACTGATATATTTTGTTTAATTTAGATTTCAAGATGAACCTTAACCAATTAAAAAATAGCTATTTTTCAAAACTAAACTCGACCCTGAATTAAGTAATCAAATTAATTAAATTAAATTAATACACAAAAATATTTGAGACACAATATCATACTAAAACTAATTTTAATATAATGATAATTACTAACATTTAATCTAATTTCAGAATTGTGTTTTTAGAATAATAAAGAAAACGTACAGTTGCAAGATGCGCTTGGTGATACACCAGTACGCTAGAACAATAAGATGAAGATCAGTACCGTGTAATCATGTATACAAACACTGAAGCCATGGACGTTCTTCACCGCCCCTTGTGGCTCGGCGGCTCCCCCTTTTTTCCACTTCCCAAATTTCAAAGGACAGGAGCTTCGACCTCGCTAGAATTCCGACCATCTTCCCCTTCTCCCCACTTCCGCACTTTCCTTTCAATTCACTCTCGTTTTTCTCTCGGTGAGTCGATTCGAAGATTCCCCCATCTCGTAACCAATTTCTTTCAAATTGCATAGGTTCCTTGTTATCCAATTAATTCCTGTTTTCTTTGATTTTTTCTTTTGTTCATTGAATTGATTCTGGGTTATTCTGAATCGTCTCGTATGCTTCTGGCCTCATTTATTTTCTTTCAAATTGTTGGGGTTCCTTGTTATCGCAATGAATTCCAGTTTCTGTAAGTTGTTGGTTGCTTCCTGCAGTTTCATTTGCAACGCCCGAGAGCCCGGTGGGCGAGGCGATCGATGCTGATACGCGAGAATGGGCGATGCAAGGTATGTTTAGTTCTCTTAAAAACAATATTTCAATTCCTAGACTGAAACTACTGTGTTCATGATGTTCTGTTCTAATTATTGAACACCCTCTGTTGCCTTTATGCTTTTTTTTTTAAAATTTATTTTTTTAATACTAATTAACTAACGCTCCGAGTGTAAAGGTCTCGGAAGTAAAACTAACAAGAACTAGGCATATAATTGAAAATTCTTTGAGGACGAAAGATTGTGATTCGAACAATAGTTTAGTAAGAAAATTGTTTTCTTATCAGGTATCCAACATTTCCAGTTATGGAAGATGATAAAATCTTTATTAATATGATATAATGCCCTTTATTTTTATTTTTATTATTTTTTTTTGCTTTCATATAATTGAATGTATTTTTACTCGTGCCCAGGTCAAATAAATATTGCTGTGGCATGTTGACTTCAAACGTTAGGCTTTTCCAAGCATTAAAATTTGGTCACTATTAGGTAGCCCTTGGTTCCTTGAATGGTTGGTAAACCATCTTAATGGGTTGACATAAGAAAAAGTGACTTATTAGTAGTATCTTCGTCAATTGTGGTCAATGTTTGTGTTAAATGACGTTCAATTTTAAATGCTGCTTTATGAATATTCACTTGAATGACAAATTGCTTAAGCCTTTTTATTATTTTAACATCCTTAAAATATCTATTGCGATTATTTTTAAGACCCAACAGGGTGTTTGTTGCCCCAGATTTTGACATTTCACATCAATTGTATAAATGGATGCATCTAATTCCCATTTATCCATTTTAGATTCAGTGGTGTTTTCAGCACAATGGAAATGATATAACCTGTGCTTGTTGTTGCTGACAGATTTTTATTTATTAAGGAAAGAAGTGGAAACAACCTCAGAGCGTGTGGAAGGGATAAGGAACTCTGCCGGTTTGTTACAGTTGGACCAAGAACTTGCAGACTTGGAATCTAAGGCTGCTGATAGCTCTTTCTGGGATGACAGATCTAAGGCTCTACAAGTTCTCGTGGCCCTGACTGACGTGAAAGATAAAATAAATATGCTTACTGATTTCAAAACTCAGGTACATATCATGCAGTCTTGTATTTAGAGCACTCTATTCTTTTTAAGAATAAGAAACGCAATTTTTTATTAGAGTAATGAAAAAGATCAATGCTAAAAAATACAAGCACCAAAACCAAAAGGAGGAAAAAAAAAGCGAGAAGAAAAACTTCATAGACATAATAAGAACTAAAAATTTCTCGATTCATACAAATATCTGTTTGGCCTCTGGTTAAGAAAGTTTATTCTAGGAGGGACAAGAAGGGTATTTCACCTCAGACAAGTAGTGTATAGCAGTGTAGCAATGTAAGAGCAAGAGAGAATGTCATTATAATGTATGACAGGTATTTCACCCCACAGCTGCAGCCTTCTGAAAGAGTTTTCCTTAACTCAAAAGAAGCCGAGAAACCCTTGCAGCCGCAGCCTTTTGAAAGTCCATTTGGCATATCAAAGGAAACCGAAATGCCCCCTGATTTATTTGCTGCTGCAGATGAGACTCCTTGTATCCCACGAATAGAAATTAATTCTACTGCTACCATTAAGATGAAAGAGAAAGAAGTTGAAAAGCCACCGATGCCAAAAAGAAAAAAGAAAGCAAAACTTTGTGTCCCCTATAATGAAGTGCTTCACTCAGCCTTTTCCTCGATCGAGCATGTCATAGCCAAGCCCGAAACCAAAGCTCCTCATTAGTTTTCATCTTCCCCTGCTCTCTATCTCAATTCCTCTCCCCTGCCCTCCCCTGTTTTTCCAAACCAATCGACCTCCCTGCCTCCTCTACCTTCAAACAGCCAGTTCCCCTACCCTAACAAAACACCTTCCTCCTTTGTCTCTGCTTTTCCTAAGCCTCCTCTCCCTCCCCTAAACATTAAACCTGCCCTTAAACCTAGCAAAACAAACCAGAAAAGGCTAACCAGAGCCCGCAACCCCTCCTGCCTCGTCAAAACCTTTCCCAAACACTTTATCAGAAGAAAGCACCCGAGGGAACATCCCAAAAGCCTCGGAATCACCCTCAGTTCAGCCTCCTCCCAGCCCCAAGAAGCCAAAATCCTCTCTTTTCCAAAGCAGTCTTTTAATTCCAGGTCAGATTTTCCATTTCTCTTTCCCCTTACAACCCAACTGGACCATCACCAAAAGAAACCCCTTCCCCCCCCCCCCCCCCCCCCCCCCCCCCCCCCCCCCCCCCCCCCCAAAATTCACTTCAAATCAGTTGAGAGAGACTTGCCCTCCTGACCCCCCTTTAGTATCAGTTCAGAGAAAAACGAGTGGCTTAGCAATTCAAAAGATCAAAATGAGTCAAATCTGGAAGAAACCATGCTTGCTGACCTAAATTCCCTGTTTCAAACAGGGGAGGAACCTGCTGCCCAGAATAAAATCCACAACCCTGCCTTTCCCGCCCTCCCTTCAACCCCTTCTGACCTCCCACCACACCTTCTGAGTTTAGTCACTGAATGCAGCTTATTATGAGATTAACCCTTGATTGAAATTGATAATTGTTCTCGAAAAGATGAAGATTTTATCCTGGAACACTAGAGGTCTCAAAGACATTAATAAAAGATTGGCCCTTAAACGATTCTTAAAGAAAATTAACCCTTCAATTGTGTTAATTCAAAAATCCAAGAAGGAAAATTTTGATGCAAGTTTCATTAAATCTTTATGGAGTTCTAAAGATGTTGATTGGGAATTTGTTGAATCTTTTGGTGTTTCGGGTGGGCTGTTAACAATGTGGGACACAAGCCTAATTTCAGTATTAGAAACCCTCAAAGGCGGTTACTCTCTCTCAATTAAATGCATCACTAATTATAAAAAGACTTGTTGGGTTACTAATGTATATGGGCCAACTGATTACAAGGAAAGAAAATTTGTGTGGGAAGAATTTCTTTCCTTGGTAGCTTATTGTGAAGACCCATGGTGTATGGGTGGCGATTTTAATATCACAAGATGGGCACACGAAAGATTTCCCTTGGGTAGAAGCACTAGAGGCATGAGAAAGTTTAATAAGTTCATTGAGCAAGCAAAACTCATAGAAATCCGGTTGAGTAATGGGAAGTTTACATGGTCAAGGGAAGGCACCACTGTTTCAAGATCCCTACTAGATTGCTTCTTCATATCAAAAGGTTGGGATGAATTATTTGAAAACTCTAGAACCAATAGACAAGCCCGGATTTTTTCAGACCACTACCCAATTTTATTAGAAGCCGGATCATTTAGTTGGGGTCCTTCACCGTTCAGATTTTGCAATAGTTGGCTACTCAACAAAGACTGCATCCAAATTATAGAGAAAGCATGGTTTGACAGCAAAGCACATGGTTGGGGGCGGGTTTTGTATTAAATCAGAAACGGAAAGATGTGAAAACAGCAGTAAAACAGTGGCATATCAGCAATAAGGAAGAGTTAAAACAGAAAGAGGAGAGGTTGCTAGCAGAAATAGAAAATTGGGGTACACTTGCTAAAAATTCCCCACTGTCCAGCACTGATTATGCAGCTTGGTCTTCCTCAAAATCAGAACTAATGGCTTTATATAGGTTAGAAGAAATTAATCTATTGCCGAAGAGTAAACTAAACTGGCTTAAGCAGGGAAATGAGAACACAAGTTTTTTTCACAGATTCTTAGCAGCAAAAAAGAGGAGAAATTTTATAAATGAGTTAGTTGATGAACAAGGGATCCCAACAAAGTCGAGTGCAGAAATTGAAAACCTAATACTCAAATTTTACAGCAACCTTTACCTAAAATCTCCAGGGGAGAGGCACCTCCCTTTAAATATAGATTGGCCTTGTGTGAACTCGAATCAGAATCTTCTCAAAATAATTTTTCAGCCACAGAAATCCTCTCAGCTATAAAAACCCTTGGTAAAAGCAAAGCCCCAGGCCTTGATGGCTTCACCACTAAATTTTTGCTAAAGTTTTGGCCTATTCTCAAGACAAGCTTCCAAGATACCTTTAATGACTTCTACAAGAATGGCAAGATCAATGCGTGTATAAGAGAGAATTTCATTTGCTTAATTCAAAAGAAGAAAGTAGCCATCAAGGTAAGTGATTATAGACCCATTAGTTTAACCTCATTAATCTACAAAGTCATTACTAAGGTGTTAGCCGAGAGACTAAAAGGGGTTATGTCCAACATCATTGCTCCATCCCAATGTGCTTTCATAGAAGGAAGACAAATTTTGGATCCCATACTTATAGCCAATGAAGCAGTGGAAGAGTATAGAGCAAAAAAAAAGAAGGGTTGGATACTTAAACTTGATATGGAAAAAGCTTTTGACCGAGTTGATTGGGATTTTCTAGAAAAAGTGCTTTGGGCCAAGAACTTCGATCAGAAATGGATAGAATGGATCTTGGGATGTGTCAAAAACTCACTTTACTCGGTCTTCATTAACGGGAGACCAAGGGGAAGAGTGGCCGCTTCAAGAGGGCTTAGACAAGGTGATCCTCTCTCCCCTTTTAGATCTTCTAGTCAGCGAAGTGCTGAGTGCACTAATCTCCAAACTCAACCAATCCGGCATCATTGAAGGGTTTTTAGTAGGCAAAGAGCAAGTCCAAGTCTCCATACTCCAATTTGCAGATGATACCTTATTATTTTGCAAATATGACAGCACTATGCTGTCAAAACTTAAGCATACAGTGGAGCTATTTGAATGGTGTTCAGGACAGAAGGTAAATTGGGATAAATCAGCACTCTACGACATTAATGTGGATGATAGTGAGCTCTATACTACAGCAGCTTCCTTAAATGTTTTGGTTGACCATCTCCCCTTCCTTTATCTAGGGTTGCCTCTAGGGGGTTACCCAAAAAGAGCCTCTTTTTGGCAGCCGGTCCTAGATAAAGTACAAGGTAAGCTCGACAAATGGAGAAGATTCAATCTATCTAGGGGTGGAAGTGCCACTCTTTGTACCTCAGTCCTTTCAAACCTCCCAACCTACTATTTGGCTATCTTCCTTATGCCCGAAGGGGTAGCAACTAAATTGGAAAGGTTAATACGAAGTTTCTTTTGGGAAGGTAATAAGGGCAGCAAGCAGAATCACTTGGCCAAATGGGAATTGGTTCAAAAACCTTTAGCAGATGGTGGTCTAGGTCTTGGGGGGCTCAGAGCTATGAACATTGCACTCCTTGCTAAATGGGGTGGAGATTTTTCAATGAGCAAAACTCTCTTTGGGGCAAAGTTGTTAGAAGCATTCATGGTATGGATGCTTTTGATTGGCATACAACAGGGAAAGGAGGTAGAAGCCTGAAAAGTCCATGGGTTAACATCTCAAAGACGTGGCTGAAGGTAGAATCCTTGGCCACTTTCAAACTTGGTAATGGCAGTCGTATTGCTTTCTGGTTAGACACTTGGGAAGGACATTCCCCCTTCAACATCCTTTTTCCTAGCTTATTCAGAATCACCAAGCTACCAAATGGATCAGTTGCCGATCATTGGGACAATAACATAGCTTCGTGGTCCATTACTTTCCGAAGATCGCTTAAAGATGAAGAAGTGTTGGTCTTCCAAGACTTGTTGAGAAAAATTGTAAGTAGAAGCCATTCTCTCTCTTTTGAAAAAAGAGTGTGGTCTATCTCAACCAATGGCCAATACACTGTTAAATCCCTCAAAAGACACCTAACACCATTCTCCCCTTTGGAAAAGCCCATCTTCTCGGCTATTTGGAAAACAAAAAGCCCAAGAAGAGTCAACATCCTCATTTGGATTATGCTTTTCGGTCAGTTGAAGTCCTTCAGAAAAAGCACCCAGCATCCTCCCTTTCCCCCACAGTTTTCCCACTCTGCCTACATCATAGTGACGACTCGCTTCACCTTTTCTTTACATGCCCTTACTCAAATTGGTGTTAGAATAAGCTGCTGTGTTTTTTCAATCTTCCATGGACCTTGTGCAATGATTTCAAAAGTAACGTGTTTCAGCTCCTTGCTGGCCCCATCTCCCACAAATCCATCCGCTTGTTATGGTGTAATGCTGTAAAAGCCTTATTTGGTAGACCTTTGGTTCGAAAGAAATCAAAGAATTTTCCATAACAAAACCACTTGTTGCCAAGACCGCCTTGAAGCCGGCCGTCGTCAAGCCTCCTCTTGGACCCTTTCTGTGCTTACAGCCTTTCAGACTTCAACCTCAATTGGGAGGCCTTTACTGAACCCCTCCTTTCGGACAGCACTAAACTTCTCCAGATTTCCAGAATTCAGCAACGTTTATTGAACTTTTTTGTATTTTTCCATCATCTTCAGGCCACTGTTTTGGCTTCATTTTTAGTTTTTCATTTTTGTTGTCTCTTTAGGCTTTGTCCTCTTTTTATAATCTTGTTCTCTTATCTCCTAGTTATGGGTTAGAATTGGATATGATGAGGGTGCTAAGGGAGTGTCAACCTAGTTGAGATGTCCGGATGCACCTCCTGATCCTTTTACAAACACTTGTATTCTCGCTTTGCTCTTTGTATAACTCTCTTGTACTTAGACCCTCGCTCCTCTCTATTTATTAATACAATGAATCGTTTCCTTTTCAAAAAAAAAAAAAACATATTCCTCTCTTCCCCCTTTCTCATAACTAAACTCACACTCTTTCTTTTTCCCTCAAAATCACTCTTTTTTCTCTCTTGGTTTTCACTCAACTTTTGCCCCTCACTTTTCTCTTTTTTTTTTTTTTTTTTTGGCTCTTCTCCTTTAACTTACTTTCTTCACTCCTCTCTTGATCCTCAAATTCTTTTCTTTTCTTTTATAATTTCACTTGATCGCATTGTACTTCATATGGAGATAATGGAAGCAAAGCAAACTTCTTCCCATTCAAAGTAAATGTGTACTTGTTCAACAGTCCATCATATGTGACTTCTCTATTATATTGCCAAGGTTTGCCCAATAACATATCACCCACGTGCTAGGTACTACATCGCAAAGAACCTCATCCTTATATCTTCCCAAAGTAAAAGAAATAAGAACTTGGGAGTTTACCTTCAATTCTCCTTTGTTTGTTATCCATTGAAGTTTATATGGTTTTGGATGTGGACGAGTAGTGAGTTGGAGTCTTTTTACAAGAAAACTACTTACTACATTTGTGCAACTTCCACTATCAATCACCAAGCTACATGGAGTTCCTTCAATCAAGCACCATGTGTGAAACAAGTTCTCCCTTTGATCTTCAACTTTTTCCTCCTTGATTTGCACATTAAGTACTCTTCTTGCAACTAAAGATATGGAGTTACCGTCTTCAATGTACTCATTATCAAAGGTTTTGGATTCTTCCTCAAGTTGGCCACCTTGTTCATCACATTCATCTTGCAAATCAATAATTCCATTTCTTATGACCATGACTTTTTTTATTGACACAATCTTTACTCATGTGTCCAAATCCTTTGCACTTCCAACATTGAATAGAACTAGTCTCTCTTTCCTCCTTTGAAGCTTCATTCTTTTTAGTATTGATGCTCCCAGCTTCCACTCTTTTAGGAGCCATAAACTTCCCTTTTGCTTCACCCCTATTCACAAAACCATCCTTGTTCCAAACATTAGAATTTGAAAAGGTATTAGCTTTAGAATTATACCTCTTGGAATGTTCCTTTTATTCTCTCAATTGTTCTTCAATTTTGATTGTATAATGATACATATCTTTCAAATATAGTTGTGGATATCAATGAGATGAGCAATTTCTCGATTTAAACCTCCAAGTAATCTAGACATGGTGTTTTCTTCTTATTCTTCTCAAATATTTGCACTTTCCATCAAAGTTTCCATCTCTTGATAATATTCAACTACACTTTTTGTTCCCTGCCTCAAAGCTTGCCATTTAGTTCTCAAATCTCTTTCATAATGTTTTGGAATATCTCTTTCTCATGGCTTCTTTAAGTTTTTTCCAACTTTCAATGGGATCCTCCTCTTTCCTCTTCTCAGATTTGAGATGTTGATACCAATTTCCCGCATGGTTAGTGAATTCAGCAATAGCAAGTCTCATCTTCTTATTCTCACTAAATGAGTTGCAATCAAACACATGTTCTATCTTCCTTTCCCATTCCAAGTATGCCTCCGCATCCGACGTTCCACAACATGTTGGATTTTCGAGCTTGACTCCACTATCTCTATCTTCATGGATTCTTTCCCCTCGTCTAGGGTGCATATTATTTCTTCCTCTTCCTCTCACATTTCCTCTTCCTCTAATTTGTCTTTCTTGTTCAACTAAGTCAAATACCCCTTCATCTTCTTGTAAGACGCTTTGTTGTTGTGCCCTCCTTTCTTGCCTATCTTCCCTCATCATTTCCATCATGTCTTGAATGGCTTGAAGAATAGCCATATTAGTATCTTGTACTTGTGGTACTCCTTCACCCTTTGACATTTTAAAGTTAGTAATAAAAGGACCTCACCACATTTCTCACCAATTTCACTCAAGAACACTCGTGTTTATCACTTAAGGGTAGGCTTCTGGTACTAGGTCAAAGATGTAAGGGTTGACTTATATTTTTTATGCAATCTCACTAAAAGTTTGATAAAAACCAATTCAAAATGATCAATTCTCACAAACTAAGACTAGAGTAACTAAGCTTAGGCAAAAAAAAAAAAAAAAAAACAAATATAGATGTTTTTTTTCTTTTTTTCAAATGAATGACAAAAAACTTTCATGTGCCTTGGATCTTTGATTTCTTTTCTTCTCTTTTTTTTTTTTGCTGATTTTTTTTTTCTTTATGACCCAAGAGTTGATTCGAAGAAATTCTCAAGACAAGTTGTAGTATGTCTTGTAGTACAAGAAGTAAGCAATTGCTTTGGAGAAAAAAATTTGTAATAAAAATAAATTAAAATAAAGTAAAGATAACACCTCTAAAGTCGGTCAAGAACGATGAACAAATGCTCTGATACCAAATGATAAGCGCCTGCGATGCTTGTTGGATGCAAAGCTAGAGGTCTTTCTAGGATCCTTGCAAACACTCACAATGAAAGCTAACTTAGATTGAACTTAGAATATGATGGTCACTCTTAGATCGTAAGATAACTCACTCCAGAACTAGCTTGATCAAGACTAATCCAATGAGAATTGATTTAAACATCAAATCTAAAGCAAGATTTGAAAGAAAAAGACAACACCAAAGGGTTGAATAAGCACAAGCTTTTTAGAGCATTACAAGCCATTTTATAGGCCAAATAGTCGTGGATAGACCAAGAAACTCAAAAGTCATTCAAATACAATTAATTGCATGGTGTCAATAATAGAACTTCAGTTTGTAAGTTTTTATTGTTAGTTTTCAGTTGTAAAAACAAAAACTATATTCTGTTATTTTTGTAATTCAATTGTAAGAACAGAAGCTATATTTTGTTTTCCCCTCTATAAATAAAGTTTTCCTCTCCTCATTTGAGAGAGATCACTTTCATTCAAGATCAGACTTTTGGTATTACACCAAATTGGTATTAGAGCTCCAAGAATCCTTGGACTAATGGCTGGAAGAAGAGCAGCCCATCCAAATGGAGGAGATGCTCGTACGCAAGAGCAAGAGGTGGAAGAAACCCCCACCCTCTCTCCAATAACTACAACACGACGCTTGCTTTCTGTTGAGAACTCTTTGGAGGGAATTATGACACTTTTTTGAGTCTCCAAGAAAGTATGGACACTCTTACTCGAAGGGTTGAAATGTGGGCCACACCTCAAAATCAGGGGAATGATCAACCATTCATTCAAGAATGGGGAAGAAGAGGTAGACGTGGTGCTGGACAGCCAAGAAATTTCCAGTTTCAGCAAGAAATTCATCAAGAAAGACCTCCGAGAATGCATAGACAACCCCAAGAAAGATATCAAGAAAACCAAGAATGGAACTCATCTAGTGAATATTGATGAAAAATAGAGTAGAGAAAAAAGAAAAGCACACTAAGATTTTACGTGGAAAACCCTAATCAGGGAGAAAAAAACCACGGGATAAAAGGATTATTAGAAGACTGATACAAAGAAATACAACAGACCACCAGCTTAAATAGAAAAAAAAGGCAATGAAAATCTTTTTTTGAGATGCCCCTAGAGTACAATGAAAAAGACAATGGTGTGCTTTTCAACACTCCCCCTTAATTGGGGCGTAGATGTCAATAAGACCCAACTTGCTCACACGTGTCAAACAGGTATCTGGGCAGGCCCTTTGTTAGGACATCTGCAATCTGTTGATTGGAAGGAATATAAGGAACACAAATGTTGCCACTATCAAGTCTTTCCTTGATGAAATGCCGATCAATCTCCACATGCTTTGTTCTGTCATGTTGAACAGGGTTATTTGCTATGCTTATTGCAACTTTATTATCACAATAGAGTTTCATTGGACCGGTATGCACTTGATCAAGGTCTTTCAAAACCTTTTCAAGCCAAATCTCTTCACAGATTCCCAGACTCATGGCCCTGTATTTTGCCTCGGCACTACTTCTGGCAACAATACCTTACTTTTTGCACTCCATGTAACAAGGTTGCCCCACACGAAGGTACAATATCCTGATGTTGATTTTTTGTCTACTACAGATCCTGCTCAATCAGCATCAGTGTAAGCTTCGATGCATCGCCTTTCAGTTTTCCTGAACATCAAGCCTTTCCCTGGAGAGGTTTTTAGATATCTCAAAATGCGCTCCATTGCCCTAATGTGTTCTTCGTATGGAGAATGCATGAACTGATTTACCATACTTATTGCATAAGAGATGTCGAGTCTAATTTCCCAACAAGCCGCTGATATCTTTCTTTGCTAGCTGGAACACCTTTACTCATATTACTTAACTTTGCATTTGCTTTTATAGGAGTATCAACTGGTTTGCAACCTGTCATACCTGTTTCCTTAAGCAAGTCCAGAGTATACTTCCATTGGGAGACTGAAATTCCTTCTTTCAATCGAGCTACTTCCATTCCAAGGAAGTATCTTAGTTTTCCAAGGTCCTTGATTTCGAATTCTTTAGCCATCTTTGCTTTCAATCGGTCAATCTCTGAGGTATCATCGCCTGAAATAACAATGTCATCAACATAAACAATTAAAACTGCAATTTTCCCGGATACTGACCTTTTAGTAAAAAGAGTATGATTAGAATGACCCTGTTTATATCCTTGCGACTTTACAAACATAGTAAACCTGCCAAACCAAGCCCTTGATGACTATTTTAACCCATATAAGGACTTTCTTAATCTGCAAACTTGGTGATTAAACTCTTTCTTGAATCCTGGGGGAGGACTCATATAGACTTCTTCCTCCAACTCTCTGTTAAGAAAGGCATTCTTCACATCAAGCTGGTGAAGGGGCCAATCCTTATTAACTGCAATAGAAAGGAGGACTCGAACTGTATTTAGCTTTGCAACTGGCAAAAAAGTCTTGGAATAATCAACCCCGAAAGTCTGAGTAAATCCCCTGGCAACTAATCTGGCTTTGTATTTGTCAACTGTTCCATCGGGCTATACTTTATTGTGAACACCCATTTACATTCGACTACTTTATGACCACTTGGAAGATTGACTTGATCCCACGTATGATTTTTCTCGAGAGCTCTCATTTCTCCATGATTGCGGCTTTCCATTCAGAACTTTCTAAAGCTGTGTGTGTTGTTTGGTATCACCACTGTGTCTAGATTTGTAGTGAGGGCCTTGAACTCAAGAGACAGATTACTATAGGACAAGTAACTCTGCAATGGATATTTTGTACATGATCTAGTACCTTTCCTTGGGGCAATTGGAAGATCAAAGGATTCATCTCTGTCTTTACTTTCTTCTGACATATGGCACTCACCCTCCGGTTCTGTTATTTTCCCACTTTCAACGGTTTTTTCAACGGGAGTAAGAGATGCTTCTTTTCCAGGTTCTACCACGTTCTCAAGAGTCACACAATCATCTATCTCTGCATCATCATCGACCTCAATTATCTTTGCTGTCATTGTCTTCCTTGCTTTTGCTCTTAACGTTTTCAACACAAGCATAAGTTTTATCACATTTATTATCATGATTGGGGATAGGACTATTAGTACCTGGAATTGATCTCTGTTCAGACTCATGGACTGGAGCCAGAGAGATAACTGGCGGCGCTATTTCCTTCCTGAGATTCTTCCTATAGTATGTAAGGGACTTGTTTGGTCGGGAGGATAGATGCATTGGCACTGATACTGACATAAAGGATGATTCAAGTTCAGGTAAGGCAAAAAGACTGGGACCCCAATTGGTTTCTTCACTAGTATGCTCCCCCTGAAGAGAACCATTGGGAAAGAATGGATGATCTTCAAAGAATGTCACATCCATAGAGACAAAGTATTTTCTGGAAGAGGGATGATAACACTTGTACCCACGATGATGTAGAAGATACCCCACAAAGACACATTTCTGTGCCCGAGGGGTAAACTTGGTACGGTTAGGGCCGTGTGTATGGACGAACACCACACAGCCAAAGACACGAAGGGGTACATCAGAAAGAAGTCTGGTATTTGGGTAAGACTCTTTTGAAGAAATCTAAGGGGGTTTGGAATTTTAGGACCCGGGATGACATGCATATTAGATGGGTTGCTGTCAAGATAGCATCACCCCATAAATAAGAAGGAAGGGAAGTTGACAACATAAGAGATCGGGCAACTTCAGGCCACTCCATTTTGTTGAGGGGTGTACGCACAGGAACTTTGATGGACAACTCCTTTTGAGACTAGGAATTCTCATAAGGCGTTATTAAGGTACTCTCGACCATTATCACTCTAGGGAATAGCGATTTTGGCGTTGAACTGGGTTTCAATAGAATTGTAAAATTGTTGGAAAACTGAAGTAACTTCTGATTTGTCTGTCAGAAGGAAGACCCAGGTTAGTCTAGTATGATCGTCAATAAAGGTTACAAACCAACGCTTCCCAATTATGATAGTAACAGGTGACGAACCCCAAACATCGCTATGGAACAGGGTGAATGGTTTAGAGGGCTTATAAGGCTAAGAAGAGAAAGAAACACGAGACTGTTTGGCTTGGACACACACATCGCATTTCAACTTAGAAATAATAATATTGTAAAAAAGATAAGGAAACAAATAATTCATATACTGGAAATTAGGATGGCCTAGGCGATAATGCCATAACATATATAATCAGTTTTAGAAACAGAAAAATGGGAAGAAAACAAACTAGTCCTATCACATATCCTAAAGGAGGCTTCTTCAGTAAGGAAATAGAGTCTTCTGTCATGCAGGGCAGTGCCAATCGTCATCCCTGAGTTCAGATCCTGAAAAACAACAACATCAGGTGAGAAGAAACACGACACTTCAAATCCCTTGTAATTTTACTAATAGATAATAGATTGTAAGAAACTTTTGGCACATGTAACACATCTTGGAGGATTAAGCTTGCAAAGGGCGACACCCGTCCTTTTCCAGCGACGGGGGCAAAGGATCCATTTGCAATTCTGATCCTTTCATTTCCAGCACCAGGTTGATAAGACAAAAATTGATCAGAGGAACCAGTTAAGTAGTCTGTGGCTCTTGAATCTAATATCCATGGTTTATTACCAATTATACTCACAAGTCGAAAGGAGTGAAAAGTACTTGATTTGAGCGATGGCACTTACTCCAACTGTAATAGTAATACTCTGAGTGGTTTCCTGATTCTAAGGCTGAGTATCTCCAGTAACAGATTCACCAACAAGAGCCCGGCTTGGCTATCGTTTCTTACCATTTGGTGGTCGGCTGTGAAGCTTCCAACACTGATCTTTCGTGTGCCAGGATTTCTTGCAATGTTCACACACTGGGGGTGGCTTACTGTTCTGTTTATCTTGGACAGGGCCAGATGTTTTGAAAGCAGCAGAATCGGTTGGTGTTACAGGTGTACTGTTCATGACCCTCGACCTATCTTCCTCCAGGTGAACTTCAGAACAGACTTCCACAATGATAGTTCCAAATCATTTCACGGCACAAATCCATCTCTTGCCACAAGAGAGACAACTTGTTAAAGTAAGCAGTAACGTCCATTGTTCCCTATTTAATTCATGGACCTGCTTACGTAGGGGGTATATAAACGAGAGGCATTCTGTCTCCTAGAGTAGAGTTTTTGGGCTGCCTCCCAAATATCACGGGCTGTGGCTGCATACAATAAAGGTTTTCCAACCTGAGGTTCCATACTTCCCATCAAAATCGATCTTAACAAAGAATCCTCTCTTTTCCAAATTCGCTCTTTGGGATCACCGATCCTTGGTTTTGGTATTTCACCTATCAGGTATCCAAATTTATGATGACCCTCAAGGGTCATTTTAATAGATTGGGACCAAGAAAAGTAATTATCATCATTCAACTTTTCTCCTATAATAAAGCTAGAAGAATTTGCCTATAGCTCTAGAACATAAATTTGAGGGGTAAGTAGGGAACGAAGTTACCGAGTTTTCAGGATATGGGCTTAGATCTGGTTGGATCTTGGATGTCGATCCCAGGGTTTCCCCAATAGCAACTATCTGCTGCTGGAACATCTCGTTCTGTTATTTAATCTACAACTGCAACTGGGTAACTTGATCTTGGATTATACTCCCTTGGTCCTGGTGGTATGATGAAGAATCTCCCCTCCAAACTTACCCATGATCGGCGAAAACTGCCCCATTTGATTGCTCATACTTGGCTGAGAGACACCTACACATCTTCCATTGATCTTTCGGTGCGGCAGTGGCCGAGGGGGGAAGACCGGTTGTGATGGCAACAAACAGGAAGCACTGGGCGGCGCCAATCTTGACTGGGCGGCGTTGATCTCACATGGAGAAGCACTGGGCATCGCCGATCTCGACTGGGCAGCGTCGTTTGGCTTTGTTTGATAGCGACTGGACCTGATCGCGGCTGGGCAGCTTCGTTCGTCTCCGTTTGAACGCGACAGAATCGGATCGTGATTGGTCGTCGATCTCTGCTGGGTCTGGTGGCTGGTCGTTCCTTCTTCGAAAGAATCGGTCGGTAGGGGTGGAATCGGTTCGGTTTGGAGGCCAAACCTAACCGAACCGTTTTTATTTATACATGAAACCGAACCACACCGTTTGTGCGGTTCGAACCGAACCGAATCGAACTGGTTCTATTCGGTTCGGTTCGGTTTCATGAATCGGTTTTCAGTTTTTTTGCCTTTTTTTAAAACTTTTTTTTTTGTTTCTTCTTCCTTCCAAGTTCCACTCTCTTTTATTTTCCTTCATTTTTTTTGAAATTTGTATATTCTCTTTTTTTATTTTACCAATTTTTCATAATTTAAATTACCTTTTATTTTCTTCGTTCCTTTTTTTTGAAATTTGTATATTCTTTTTTTTTTATACTCTAAACATAATTTAAATATCAATCCAGTAATTCACAATAAGAACATGTCCAAAGTACACAATACACAAATTTCTTAAATATATCACAATAACTCATAAAAACATATCAATCCAAATGACTACAATAAAAAGTAACTAAAAGTTCTCCAAAGTACACATAGCATAAATTTCTTAAATATCAATCCACAATAACTCATAAAAACATATCAATCCACAATAACTCATAAAACATATCAATCCAAAGTACTACAATAAAAAATTAAAAACTAAAAAGTTCTCCAAAGTAGAAGTACACAATACACAAGTCACATTTGCAAATAACAAGCTAAAACACTAGTGCTGAATTCCAAAAGTCCAATCAATACAAACAAATTTGTTCGCTTGTCAATCATGATTCTCCTTCTCCTTGTTTTTTGCATTTGCCGCTCCGTTCAATCCTGTTATGAAAACTAAGAAACAAATGATAAACTTGTTAGTAGTTACTATAATAAATATATGAATAAATATGTTAAAAAATATATATATAAATATGTTTAAAATATACGAATCTTCCTCTTCATCTTCAATTTCCTCCAAGTATTGTCGTAAACCAGTGCTAATTTATTCAGAACGTAACCAATTTTGTGCACATACAAGTGCCTCAATAGTGGTTGGAGATAATGAGGTACGAAAAGGATCAATTACTCTCCCACTAGTGCTGAATGCGGACCCAGAAGCAACTGTGGATATTGGAACTGCTAAAAGATCTCATACAATTTTGCTAAGAATCTTATATCTAGAAGAATTCCCCTTCCACCAATCTAAGATATCAAAGTTATCTTCACGTTTAACACGAGGCTCCAGTAAGTAAATATCAACTTCCGAATCCACACTTTACGAATCATCTTCATCCAAATCTTCAAAATCAAAACGGAAAATCTCTGAAGCACTTGCACTTGCACTTGAAGTTCTAAATGGAGAACTTTTAATGGTACATGAAGATTGACCCTTATTAGCAACTGATTGTGACAAATTGTATTCATTGAACAATGCTCCCAAAACATCCTCTACCTTACTTCCTATGGCTTTTGCCACATCAACATCAAATAATTGATTTAAGCAATGCAAAAGAAATTTCATCTTATAACGAGGGTCCAAAACGAAGGCAACATACAAGAATAAATTTGTTCTATCTTTTTTTCCCCAATACTTATTAAACTTTTCTTGCATTTTCATTGCCATTTCTTGCAAAAGCACATCATTAGGACCAGTTGCACTTGAATATTTTTGGATGCAATTCTGGACAATACTAATCTCATGGAAGATTGTATTGGAAGTAACATACAAAGACCCTGAAAGCCTAACAGTTACTTCATATAACACTGACAAGAATTTGGTAAATATTCTCGCAATTTCCCAATCCTTGGTGGTTGGTTTTTCCTCCTCATTCATGTAGACTGTGTCGTAGTCTTCTAACCTCTCAAATGCCTTTTCAAATTTTACAGTGGCCTCAAGCATCAAATAGGTAGAATTCCATCTAGTTGGAACATCAAGACACAACATACTTTTACTATCTATGTTCTCCTCTGTGATAAGTCTAGCAGGAGAAGATCTAACAAACCTCACAACATCTCGAATTCGAACCAATTTATTAATATCTTTTAGGCCATCGCATACAATTAAGTTCAATATATGTGCACAACATCGAACATGCAAGAACTCACTATCTAACACCAACCCATGCTTAAAATGCTTCTTCAAATAAGCAAAGGCAGTATCATTTGATGAAGCATTATCAACTGTCAATGTCATAACCTTTTCAATACCCCACTGTTTTAGACATTTCTTAACCTCTTTTCCTATCGTCTCCCCTCTATGATTCTCAATTTGGGTGAAATCAAGAATTCTCTTATATAATTTCCAATCTTTATCAATAAAGTGTGCAGTCAAAACCAAATAGTTCATATTTTGGATTGATGGTATCGGTTGTGAGTGACACTCTATATCCTTCTTTCACAAAAATGCCCTTCAACATCTCTTTCGCGCTATCATAAATTCCCAAAATATCCTTAGCAATTGTTTTTTGAGAAGGAAGAACAAAATTAGGTTCTACTAACGTCAAAGTCCCATTCACAAATCTCTAAACCCTTGGTTCTCCACGAATTTAAATGGCAAGTCATCTATAATAATCATCTCAGCAAGTAGTCTCCGAGCACTCTCAGTAGTAAACATCTTGTAACTAAGGGATGAATGTGATTGTGAATTATCTCCAATACCCTCATTGTTCTTAAAAACCAACTTAGTTTGTATTACATCTAACTTAGACTTCTTAATCTGATAAGTATTTTTTTTATAGTAGTGTTCAATATGCATTCTCATAGTTGAATTTTCATTATTTCTAGGATGACATGCATACACCATACCACAATAGTTACATTTAGCATGCAGATCATCATCACTATATTCAGAACATTTAGTAAAGTGATCCTATATCATAGATGAATTTTTCCTCTTTCGTCCACTTGTATGCTTTGAAACTGTCTCCTCACTTTTGTTTTTTTCGTGGTGGTGGTGGTAGTGATGGCATCACAACAACATCATCATTGGAATCGTTGCTCTTGCTCAAGCTCATTGTGATAGACCGATGGTGGTATAAAGGGAAAAATAGAGAGAACTTATTAGTTATTACCATCAAACAAAATCATTTACTTAAACTAAAAATTCAAACACAACAACAAGACAACATCAATTGGATTTTATTTGTTCAAACACAACAACAACAACCAACAACAACAACAAAAGTTGTGCTAAAATAAGATAACGATTACCTAACAATTTCATTAGTTACTTAAAATTTTATTTTATCTATCTAAAATTTTATTTTATTTACCTAAAATTTCAATAATTCAATCGGATGAGGATTGGCTTGAACGAGCTGCAGTCGCCGCGATCTGAGCACGAACCAAATTTTATTTACCTAAAATTTCATTATAAAATCATTCACCTAATTTTTACATGTATTTAAGAATTTTTAAATGAAAAATATTAATGTGGTACTAGAGTTAAATGAGGGAGAAATTTTTTACATGTACTAGAGATGCGGCCTGCGGGGTTATTTTCCTTTCCTGAGCATGACAAATGTTCTTGAGCACGAAGCGAACGGAAGCGGTGGTCTATTGGTCTTTCGTGCGTCATCTAGTTCACGAAAGAAGAACGTCGAAAGTCTTTCCTTTGGTTCACGAAAAAAGAATGGCAAAAGTCTTTCGTGCGTCCTCTGGTTCACGAAAGAAGAATGGCGAAAGTTTCCTTTGGTTCACAAAAGAAGAACGGTGAAAGTTTCCTCTGGTCGACCAAAGAAGAACGGCGGCGGCGGTGGAAAAAAAAAACCCTAGAAGTTCTAAAGGAAGAAATTGAAAGCAGACGGATGCCAGACGGAAAGGAAGAACTTGCGTTGCGTGCGTTGTGCGTGCGGCGGTCTACTGTTCGTCCGCTGAATCGCCTTTAGTTTTTAAATTTAGGTTATATTATAATATAAAATAAATTATATTTATATATTATATATATATATATATATATTAATATATATATATATATATATATATTTACTATTTCAACGGTTCGGTTCTGTTTAGAAATCGGTTTTCAAGCTTTGAACCGAATCGAAGCGTTTAAATTCGGTTTCAACAGCCCAACGAACCGCATTGAACCGAAAAATTCGGTTTTGCTTATAAATCGGTTCGGTTTGGTTCGGTTTTGTAATTTGGTTCAGTTTGAGCAGTTTTGCTGTCCACCCCTACCGGTCGGCAAGTGGTAGGGTGGCGGCAGCTGGTCTGCTGGCTGGTCGGAATGGGTTGGGTGATCATCACGAAAGTGGGGAAAAAGAGACTGAAAATATCTGTCAATGGCTTTTTGGATAATACTGGTTATATTTGGGTTATTGGTTTGGAATTCTCCTATTGGATTTTCCTCAATGGTGGCCAGGGTTCCGTCTCCATGCTCTGATACCATGATGAAAAACAGAGTAGAGAAAGAAGAAAAACACACCAAGATTTTATGTGGAAAAACCTAATCAGGGAGAAAAAAACCACGGGATAAAAGGATTCTTATTAGAAGACTGATATAAAGAAATACAACAGACTACCAGCTTAAATAGAAAAAAAGGGAAACCCTAGGGTACAATGAAAAAGCCAAAAATGCCCCTAGAGTACAAAACCCTAATTTCAACAAATATGATCAAGAAGAAGAGTTTTTTGCTCCAAGAAGAGAGAGGTGAGAGATTTGAAATGAGAAGTAACTCGAATGACTACAAAATGAAGATAGACTTGCCAATATACAATGGGAAGCGCGACATTGAGGTATTTCTTGATTGGATAAAAAATACGGAAGCTTCTTCACCTACATGAACTCTTCCGAGCACAAAAAAGTGCATCTAGTTGCTTAAAGTTGAAAGTCGGTGCATCGGTTTGGTGGGACCAACTAGAAGTCAACCGGAGGAGAAATGGTAAACGACCAATTCATTCATGGGAAAAGATGAAAAGATTTGTTGAAAGAACGGTTCCTCCCTCCCAACTATGAGCAAACATTGTACAACCAATACCAAAATTGTAGGCAAGGAGCACGGTCGGTGGCTGATTATATTGAAGAATTACACCGGTTGGGAGCAAGAACGAACTTGATGGAGAACGAACAACATTTTGTTGAAGGCTTACGCATGGACATCAAAGAAAAGGTAAAACTACAACATTTTCACTTATTATCTGAGGCTATTTCCTTCGCTGAAGCAGTTGAACAAGTGAATGAAAATCGCTCCAAGAATTCATCAAGAAGAACCATGGGAAGCCTCCGCAAGTAGGAAGGCGAATGGTGCAAATAAAACATCCGACCTACCAAATCCTCCACCTTTGACCAAAGGAAAAGAGAGAATATCAAAAAGGGGCCAAGGAGAAGAAGACAGAGGCAGTTCTCAAGAAAAAAACTCAAAATCTAACCATAGGCCCTCTTTGGGCCAGTGTTTTCGATGTGGCCAAGCTGGTCATTCAATGTGGCCAAGCTGGTCATCTATCCAATGCGTGCCCTCAGCGAAAAACAGTAGCTTACATAGAGGAAGAAGAAGAAGAAATGTTGACTGAAAACAGCGAAGAAAATGAAGAGGAGGCTAAATTTATTGAACCAGATGATGGAGATAGACTGTCTTGTGTTCTTCAAAGGATGTTAATTGCTCCTAAAGAAGACTCTAAGCCCCAAAGGCATTCTCTTCAAAACAAGGTATACAATCAACAATAAAGTGTGCAATGTCATTATAGGCAGTGGAAGTAGTGAGAATTTTGTCTCCAAAAAGCTAGTGGTAGCCTTAAATCTTAAGGTGGAAGCTCATCCAAACCCTTACAAGATAGGTTGGATGAAAAAAGGCGGCGAAGTACAAGTAAGTGAAATTTGACCATCCCTCTTTCAATCGGTAGTAGCTATAAAGACCAAATAGTGTGCGATGTGTTAGACATGGATGTATGTCACATTCCTTTGGGAAGACCTTGGCAATTTGACACTCGAACCTTGCATAAGGGGAGAGAAAATACTTACGAATTTTAGTGGATGGGTAAGAAAGTGGTACTACTTCCACTAAACAAGAATGATGTGGGTGTAAAGTGAAAAAAAGAAGACAATAGCCACTTGTTTATTACAATCAGTGGCAAAACATTGATGAAAGAAAGGGAGGCTGACATCCTTGGACTTGTTGTCGAAAAGTCCGAGGAAACACAAAAAGATGGAGTCCCACCGGAAGTACAAAAGTTGTTCGATGAATTTCCTTTCTTAGGAGAGGAACCCGAGGGGTTGCCCCCCATGCGAAATATACAACACCACATTGATCTAGTTTTGGGAGCTACTTTACCGAATTTACCTCATTACAGGATGAGTCCGAAGGAGTATGAAATTCTCCACTAACATATCGAAGAATTGCTGTCAAAAAGACACATTAAACCAAGTTTAAGTTCGTGTGAAGTACCAGCTCTACTCACGCCCAAAAAAGATGGCAGTTGGAGAATGTGTGTGGATAGTGGAGCCATCAATTGAATCACGGTGAAGTATTGTTTTCCAATTCCTTGAATAAGTGATTTGGTCGATCAACTTGGAGGAGCCTTAATCTTTTCAAAGGTGGACTTGAAGAGTGGATACCACCAAATATGAATTAGGCTGGGAGATGAGTGGAAAACGACCTTTAAGACTAACGAAGGCTTGATTGATTGGCTTGTCATGCCATTCGGCTTATCAAATGCTCTGAGCATTTTCATGAGACTTATGAATGTACTTCATCCTTTCCTTAACAAATTTATCGTAGTATATTTTGACGATATTTTGGTTTATAGCAGGAACCTTTGAAGAACATTTACGACATCTTCGTAGCTTATTTCAAGCTTTGACAACTGACAAGTTGTACGTCAATCATAAAAAATGCCACTTTCTTATGAAGGAAATTGCTTTCCTTGACTTTCTAATTAAAATCAAATCAAAGTTGATCCAAAGAAGATTGAAGCAATAACTTGATAGGTCTCCAATTATATTGCAATATCAAAGAAGAAAGAATAGAGGAAATAAGGGGAAATCGGCGGTTGAGTCGGTTAAGGAGGTTGGGGACCACAGCTAAACTACTTTCAATTCTGTTGGGAGAAGTTGGGGTTTAAAAGAAGAAAGAAACCGAAAGAGAAGGCATTGAAGATTGAATATCTTGAGGAAGGGAAGTGAGCTCTCGAAGGTGGGAGTTCGGGAAAGTCTATCGTGTAGAATTGGTCGCGGAGTGCCACTCATCGCCTACTTCATCTACTAGGCGATCGTGTAGTGTTGGTGAGCGATCGCGTAGTGTCTGTAAGCGATCGTATAATGTTAGTAAGCGATCGTGTAGTGTTGGTGAGCGATCGTGTAGAGTTTGTAAGCGATCGTGTAGTGAATGTAAACGATCGTTTAGTGTTTGTAAGCGATAGCGTAGTAATAGTAAGCGATCGTATAGTTGTTGATTGACACTCATCGTTTAATAAAGAGTAAGTTCATCGTTTAGCTGTTATGTTGTGCGATTGTGTCAACTCACTTAATCAATAAATACCTTTTAAAAGATCAGTTTCCTATATAATTGGTATCAGAGCAACCACCAGGGCAGGCATGGCTTGGAAATGCTTTGAGGAAAAGCTGGAGTTACTAGACCAGAAGATTTCTGGACTCAGAGTCGAAATGCAGAAATTGCCAACCATATAGGAGAATTTAGCGTCGTTAGCGAAGAGCATTGAGCGATTGGGATTGCAAGCAGAGAAACAAATGCTCATTTCCTATGTTAAGGAAATGGCTAACGGAAAGGTGAAAGTGACAGAGGAGGCCAAAAGGATCGAATGCCAATAATGTGTGCGGAACGAATAGTTCAGTGAAAGCAGCCGATGAAGAAGCGACTTGTGATCGAAATAAATTCAAGAAAGTGGAGATGCCGGTGTTTAGTGGAAGTGATCCAGATGCGTGGCTATTCAGAGCAGATCGCTATTTTTAGATTCATAAATTGACTGAATCTGAGAAGATGACGGTGGCGGTTGTGAGTTTCACGGCGCCACGTTAGACTGGTACCAGTCGAAGGAAGTTAGAGAGCCGTTTAAAGATTGGGAAGATTCAAAGAAAATGATGTTAGTGCGATTCCGATCTTTAAGAGAGGGATCGATTTGTGGAAGGTTCTTGGCTATTAAACAAGAAACTACTGGAGAAGCATATCGAAATCTATTTGATAAATTGGTAGCGCCATTGCCACATCTACCAAATGAAGTATTAGAGGAGACATTCATGAACGGATTAGCGCCGTGGATAAAAGTTAAGGTCGAATGTTGGATCCGTCCGGGTTAGCACAAATGATGTGGTTAGTGCAGCATGTTGAAGATAGAGAAAATGCGCGGAAGTGAACCGAAAGAGGGAGGGAAGTCGGGAGAGTCATTTTCGATGAGGACAATCATGTTACGAGGAGTGTCGAATAACGATAATCGGAGAGAAATTCCGGCAA
>NW_024064915.1:143758-154449 GCF_009727055.1 Benincasa hispida | reverse complement strand
TGATTGGTTCGATCAACTTGGAGGAGCCTTAATCTTTTTCAAAAGGTGGACTTGAAGAGGGATTACCACCAAATATGAATTAGGCTGGGAGATGAGTGGAAAAACGACCTAAGACTAACGGAAGGCTTGATTTGATTGGCCTTGTCATGCCATTCGGCTTATCAAATGCTCTGAGCATTTTCATGAGACTTATGAATGTACTTCATCCTTTCCTTAACAAATTTTCGTTAGTAATTATTTTTGACGATATGTTGGTTATATAGCAGGAAACCTTTGAAGAACATTTACGACATCTTCGTAGCTTATTTCAAGCTTTGACAAACTGACAAGTTGTACGTCAATCATAAAAAATGTCCACTTTCTTATTGAAGGAAATGCTTCCTTGACTTTCTAATTAAAAATTCAAATCAAAGTTGATCACAAAGAAGATTTGAAGCAATAACTTGATAGGTCTCCAATTATATTGCAATATCAAAGAAGAAAGAATAGAGGAAATAAGGGGAAGATCCGGTTGAGTCGGTTAAGGAGTTGGGACCACAGCATAAACTTACTTTCAATTCTGTTTGGAGAAGTTGGGGTTTAAAGGAATGAAAGAAACCGAAAGAGAAGGCATTGAAGATTGAATATCTTGAGGAAGGGAGTGAGCTCTCGAAGGTGGGAGTTCGGGAAAGTTCTATCGTGTTAGAATTGGTCGCGGAGTGCACTCATCGCCTACTTCATCTACTAGGCGATCGTGTTAGTGTTGTCGTGAGCGATCGCGTAGTGTCTGTAAGCGATTCGTATAATGTTATGTAAGCGATCTGTTGTAGTGTTGGTGAGCGATTCGTGTAGAGTTTGTAAGCGTCGTGTAGTTTGAATGTAAGACGATCGTTTAGTGTTTTGTAAGCTGATTAGCGTAGTAATAGTAAGCGATCGTAATCTAGTTGTTGATTGACACTCATCGTTTTAATTAAAGAGTAAGTTTCATCGTTTAGCTGTTATGTTGTGGCGATTGTGTCAACTTCACTTTAATCAATAAATACCTTTTAAAAAGATAATCAGTTTCCTATATAATTGTATCAGAGCAAGCCACCAGGGCAGGCATGGCGCTTGGAAAATGCTTTGAGGAAAAGCTGGAGTTACTAGAACCAGAAGATTTTCTGACTCAGAGTCGAAATGCAGAAATTGCCACCATCATAGGAGAATTTAGCTGTCGTTAGCGAAGGCAGCTTGAGCGATTGGGATTGCAAAAGCAGAGAAACCAAAATGCTCATTTCCTATGTTAAGGAAAATGGCTAACGGAAAGGGTGAAAGTGACAGAGGAGGCCAAAAAGGTTCGAATGCCCAATAATGTGTGTGCGGAACGAATAGTTTCAGTGAAAGCAGCCGTGATGAAGAACGCGACTTGATCGAAATAAATTCAAGAAAGTGGAGATGCCGGTGTTTAGTGGAAGTGATCCAGATGCGTGGCTATTCAGAGCAGATCGCTATTTTTAGATTCATAAATTGAACTGAATCTGAGAAGTATGACGGTGGCGGTTGTGAGTTTCACGGCGCCACGTTAGACTGGTACCAGTCGAAGGAAGTTAGAGAGCCGTTTAAAGATTGGGAAGATTCAAAGAAAATGATGTTTAGTGCGATTCCGATCTAAGAGAGGGATCGATTTGGTGGAAGGTTCTTGGCTATTAAACAGAAAACTACTGGAGAAGCATATCGAAATCTATTTGATAAATTTGTAGCGCCATTGCCATACATCTAACCAATTGAAGTATTAGAGGAAGACATTCATGAACGGATTAGCGCCGTCGGATGATAAAAGTTAAGGTCGAATGTTGGATCCGTCCGGGTTAGCACAAATGATGTGGTTTAGTGCAGCATGTTGAAGATAGAGAAAATGCGCGGGTTGGGTGTGAATGTACGGAGTAAGATCCAAAACTTGAACTCTTCGAAATTTAATAATATAGAAAATATGAGTAAAACGGGAAGTGGTAGTGAACTGAAAGAGGGAGGGAAGTCGGGAGAGTCATTTCCGATGAGGACAATTACGTTACGAGGAGTGTCGAATAATGATAATCGGAGAGAAATTCCGGCAAGAAGGTTAGCAGATGTTGAATTCCAGTCGAAGAGAGAGAAAGGACTTTGTTTCCGGTGCGATGAAAAGTATACTGTTGGGCATCGGTGCAAAGGGTGCGAATTGAGAGAACTGAGATTACTTGTTGTGCATGCGTCCGGTGAAGAATTGGAGTTGCACGAAGAAGATGAAATAAGAGAAGAGATGCTTGAATTGAATATGTTGGCGTTGAATGAAGAAATATCGTCGATTGCCGAACTTTCTGTGAATTCGGTTGTGGGATTGACGAACCCTCGAATAATGAAGATTAAAGGGGAGATCAAAGGAGAACCAGTGGTGATACTGGTTGACTATGGAGCTACCCATAACTTCGTATCAGAAGGATTGGCGAACCGTCTGTGGTTGGAAATCACGGAAACGACAAATTATGGAGTAGTTTTGGGATCGAGAACCACAGTGCGAGGTAAGGGGGTATACAAGAATGTGGAAATGAGGTTGGGAGATTGGAGGGTGAACGATAACTTCCTGCCGTTAGAGCTAGGAAATGTTGACATGATTTTAGGGATGCAGTGGTTACATTCTTTGGGAAAAACAGAGGTCGATTGGTGGAATCTCACTATGACATTTGCTCACGAGGGTCGAAAGATTACTTTGCTCAGGGGGATCCAAATCTGACGAAAGCTCTCAGTCTAAAATGTATGGTGAAAACTTGGGAGGCTGAAGATCAATGATTCTTGGTTGAATGTAGAATGATAAGTGGAGGCGAGTCTGTGGCAGAGCAAGGGGAAGCGAGGAAGCCGACGTAATACCAGAATCTCTATTGATCTTGCTAAACAAGTTTCAGAGCATATTTGAATGGCTAGAGGAATTGCCCCCACGTCGGAGTATAGAGCATCACATCCACTTGAAGGAAGGAACTAGTCTAATAAATGTTCGTCTATACAGATATGCGTAACATCAGAAAGTTGAGATGGAGAAATTGGTCGAAGAAATGTTGGATTCGGGCATCATTAGACCAAGCACCAGTCCCTACTCCAACCCCGTTCTACTGGTTAGAAAGAAGGATGGAGGGTGGAGATTTTGTGTGGATTACCGTGCTCTCAACACTGCCAACATTCCGACAAATTTCCAATTCCTGTGGTGGAAGAACTTTTCGACGAATTAAATAGAGCTGCTCTCACTAAGCTGGATTTGAAGTCAGGCTATCATCAAATAAGGATGAATCCGTGGGATGTTGAGAAGACTACCTTTCGGACACATGAAGGGCATTATGAATTTCTGGTAATGTCTTTCGGTTTAACTAATGCACCTTCCACATTTCAAGCACTGATGAATAATATATTCAGGCCTTACTTACGCCATTTTGTGTTAGTATTCTTTGATGATATACTTGTGTATAGTGGAAATCTAGAAGAGCATTTGCAGCATCTAGAAGTGATATTATCAATATTAAGGGAACATGAACTTTATGCTAATAAGAAGAAGTGTCAGTTTGCAAAAGACAGAGTGGAATATTTGGGGCATATCATTTCAAAGCAAGGGGTGGAGGTCGATCTGGAGACGGTGCGGGCAGTGTTGGATTGGCCGGTGCCTAAGACAATGAAGGAGGTGCGGGGGTTCTTGGGATTGTCTGGCTATTACCGGAGGTTCGTACAAAACTATGGCAGTATAGCGGCTGCTTTGATACAGATTTTGAAAGGAGGGACTTTTTAGTGGACAGAGGATGCTCAGTACGCTTTTGAGAAGCTCAAAACTGCTATGATGACACTACTCGTGTTGGCGTTACCAGATTTCAGCATACCCTTTGAGGTGGAGACCGATGCTTCGGGGTATGGCATAGGCGCGGTGCTAGTGCAGCAGAGACAACCGATAGCTTTTTATAGCCATACTCTGTCATTGAGAGACCATGCGAAGCCGGTATGTGAGAGGGAGTTGTTAGCCGTTGTCATGGCCGTGCAGAGATGGCGACCTTATTTGTTAGGAAGACGATTTGTCATCAAAACGGATCAGAAGGCATTGAAGTTTTTACTTGAACAGAGGACGATACAGCCGCAACATCAGAAATGGGTAGCTAAATTGCTTGGTTATGATTTTGAAGTAGTCTATCGTCCGGGATTGGAGAATGGGGCCGTGAATGCACTGTCCAGAGCGGATATGGAGACTCATTTGGCCCAGTTATCAGCCTCTACTTTGATTGGTATGTCTGTAATTCAGAAGGAAGTAGAGCAAGATGATCGGTTACAAAGAATTAAAGGCCGAGTACTGAGGAAGGAGGACAGAGTACAAGGTTTTTTCTCTCCATCAGGGCGTGCTGAAGTAAAAAGGGAGGTTAGTACTTTCCACTACCTCGTCTTTGATACCTACAATCTTGCATATATATCATGACTCTGTGTTTGGTGGCCACTCGGGATTTCTGAGGACATACAAGAGAATATCCGGGGAGTTGTATTGGTAAGGAATGAAGAGAGCTGTTAAGAAGTATGTGGAAGAGTGTGTGGTTTGCCAGAAGAATAAATCGATGGCCTTGTCCCCAGCAGGGTTATTAATGCCACTCCCTATTCCTGATGTTGTATGGGCTGACATATCGATGGATTTCATTGAACACCCACGGCCAAGGGGTATGATGTGATTTTAGTGGTAGCCGATAGATTGAGCAAGTATGCTCATTTCTTGCCTTTAAAACATCCTCTGAATGCTGGTGTGGTAGTAGATGTATTCTGTAGAGAAATAATAAAGTTGTACGGGGTGTCGAAGTCAATTGTCTCGGACCGAGACAAGGTGTTTGAGTCACTTCTGGCGGGAGTTGTTCCGGCTGTCGGGTACCAAGCTCCATCGCAGCACAACATATCATCCTCAGTCGGATGGTTAGACAAAAGTGGTAAACCGCAGCGTGGAAATGTACTTGAGGTGCTTCTGTGGGGAGCATCCTAAAGAATGGATTAACTGGTTGCATTGGGCGGAATACTGGTATAATACTACGTATAATGCCTCCACTGGCTTTTCCCCTCTTCAGATTGTATATGACATCAACCTCCAGTGTTGATTTACTGTGAGGATGATTTCACTGTGAATGCGACTTTGGACCAACAAATGCGGGACAGGGATGTTGCACTGCGAGTACTTAAGGAGCATTTGAGGGTGGCTCAAGAGAAAATGAAGAAGTTTGTGGATAGGAAACGATGGGATATAGAATTTCAAGTTGGGGATTGGGTATGGCTGAAGTTGCGTCCCTATCGCCAAATTTCAGTTCGGCAAAAGCGGTATGTGAAATTATCTCCTGTATTATGGGCCATATCAGGTGATTGATAGGGTGGGATTAGTAGCTTACAAGTTGGAGCTTCCATCAATAGTGTCGATCCATCCAGTTTTTCATGTGTCACAACTCAAAAAGGTGGTTAGACAGCCAGAAGGAAAATCATCTGTAGATCCTTTAGCCAATGAAAATCATACTTGGCTACTTGAACCAGAGGCTGTATTGAGCTCTTGACCTGGGTTGTCACATCGGGGACGTGAAGTTTTGGTGAAATGGAAAGGATTGCCAGAGCATGAGGCGACTTGGGAGGTATTGGATGATTTCCAGACTCAATTTCTAGAATTTTACCTTGAGGACAAGGTAAAGGTGGAGGGGGAGGTAATGATAGGCCACCAATTATACTGCAATATCAAAGAAGAAAGAATAGAGGAAATAATGGGAAATTGGCGGTTGAGTCGGTTGAGGTTGGGGACCACAGCTAAACTACCTTCAATTCTGTTAGGAGAAGTTGGGGTTTAAAAGAAGAAAGAAACCGAAAGAGAAGGCACTGAAGATTGAATATCTTGAGTAAGGGAAGTGAGCTCTCGAGGGTGGGAGTTCAGGAAAGTTTATTGTGTAGAATCAGTCGCGGAGTGCTACTCATCGCCTACTTCATCTACTAGGCAATCGTGTAGAAGAGCTTCAGCGATCATGTAGTATTGGTGAGTGATCGCGTAGTGTCTGTAAGCGATCGTATAGCGTTAGTAAGCGATCGTGTAGTGTTGGTGAGTGATCGTGTAGAGTTTGTAAGCGATCGTATAGTGAATGTAAATGATCGTTTAGTGTTTGTAAGCGATTGTATAGTTGTTGATTGACACTCATCGTTTAGCTGTTATGTTGTGCGATTGTCAACTCACTTAATCAATTAATACCTTTTAAAAGATCAGTTTCCTATCATCACTCAATGGACAACTCCATCAACAATAAAATATATCGGAGCCTTCCTTGGCTTAGCATCATTTTACAGGTAGTTTATTAAAGACTTCAGGTCCATTGCAGCATCAATTACTGATTGTTTGAAGAAAGGCAGCTTCATATGGGGTAAAAAAACAACAGTCCAGCTTTGATTGTATTAAGAAGAAGTTAAGCAGAAGCCCTGTTTTGAAATTACCAGATTTTTCAGCCCCATTTGAAGTAGCAGTGGATGCTTGCGGAGTAGGAATTGGTAGTGTTTTGTCTCAACAAGGACACCCAATTGAATACTTCAGCGAAAAGCTTAGTAACTCAAGAAAAACTTAGTACAGCAGGAGTTGTATGCTCTTGTTAGATCCCTTAAACAGTGGGAACATTATCTACTTTCCAAGGAGTTTCTCTTATTAATAGATTATTTCGCATTAAAATACTTACAATCTCAGAAGAACATAAGCCGTATGCATGCAAGGTAGAATTCTTTCATACAAAGGTTTGACTGTCATTAAACACCAATTGGGCAAAGAAAATAAAGTGGCTGATGCCCTAAGTCGAAAAGGCCTAATTCTTACTACTTTAGCCATGGAAGTAACGACTTTCTCCCACCTTCCCGAACTATATGAGGATGACAAAGATTTCGCAGATAATTGGTACAAATGTGCTCACTATTTGAATGCTGAAGACTTCCATATTATGAATGGCTTCCTATTCAAAGGAGAACGACTATGTATCCCTCACACTTCTCTTCGAGAAGCCCTCCTAAAAGAAGCTCACTCCGGAGGTTTAGAAGGGCACTTTGGCCAAGACAAAACATTTGAATTAGTATCCAAACGATTCTATTCGCCACAACTTCGAAAGGATGTTAATAATTTTGTCAAAAGATGTGCTATTTGTCAAAAAGCCAAAGGAACTTCTACAAATGCCAGATTATATACTCCATTACCGATCCCCACAACCATTTGGGAAGATCTATATGTTGACTTTATTCTTGGTCTACCCAAAACACAGAGGATAATGCAATCATGGTGGTTGTGGATTGTTTTAGCAAAATGACCCATTTTCTAGTATGCAAAAAAACGAGTGATGCAATCTATATGGCTAACTTATTCTTCAGATACTAGTTCGACTTCATGGAATACCAAAATCAATCATTTCATATAGAGACGTGAAATTTTTAAGTCATTTTTGGTGTACTTTATGGAAGAAGTTTGACACTAGTTTGAAATTCAGCACCACTTGACATCCGCAAACTGACGGCCAGACTGAAGTAACCAATAGAACTTTGGGAAATCTCATACGATGTTTAAGTGGTTCACGACCAAAGCAATGAGATTTGTCCCTTGCTCAAGTGGAGTTTGTTTTCAATAACATGAAGAATAGATCAACGGGAAGATGCCTATTCGAAGTAGTATATATTCAACCTCCTAGACTCACATTTGATCTTGCCAATTTACCTTCTTTTGTGGATATTAGTTTGAAGCTGAAAGTATGATTGAAAGAATAGAAGAATTGCACCGAGAAGTTCATGACCATTTAAAGAAGACCACACAGTCTTACAAAGAAACTAAAGACAAGTCACGAAGAGAAGTCAATTTTAAAGGAGACCTTGTAATGATCCACCTACGTAAGACAAGGTTCCCAGTTGGAACTTACAACAAGTTGAAAGATAGACAAATGGGGCCTTTTAAAGTCCTACAAAGATATGGTTCAAATGCTTATCGCATTGAGCTACTGATTGACCTTCACATCAATCCAGTTTTCAATGTAGCAGATTTGAAACCCTACTTTGTTGTTGATGATTGCCATTTAGCTTCTTGATAAACCTCGAGGATGAGTCTGAATTTTAGGGGGATGGAATATGGTGTAAATAACAGAACTTCAGTTTATAAGTTTTTATTATTAGTTTTAGTTGTAAAAATAGAAACTATATTTTGTTATTTTTGTAATTCAGTTGTAAAAACAGAAGCTATATTTTGTTTTCCCCTCTATAAATAAAGTTTTCCTCTCCTCATTTGAGAGAGATCACTTTTATTCAAAATTAGACTTTTGGTATTACACTATTGCACATTGTAGAAAATAACACCTGGAAACTTGAAACTTAATTGCATACTAAATTATAAATCAAAATGCAAAACTAGAAATGTAAAAAGTCTTCAAATTGCCTTAAATATCTCCTCTAGAAGGCGAAAAAGTAGATGTGCACGTTTGACATCACATTTCCCCATGCAGTGCACACTTGACAGCATTTTCTTCACAAAATCTGCAAACTTTTTTTGACCACCGTGTCATCTTCATATCATTCTCTTCTTGACTCGTTGAACTAACATTATATAAAACTTTGGTCTCAAAATTATTTGTCGGTTCTTGTGAATTTTCTAGTTTTTGAAGATGTAGTGTAAATGCCTCTTGAATCTTATTTGTCTTGCTTCCTGTAATTGGTCCTACATGTAATTGTTCAAGGTTGAATTCGCATCAGGGTATTGTTAGGCCTTCTATCATGAAAACTTGTGTTAGAAGGAACAAACAGCCTGTTGATGTTGGGCCTAGTCAGTAATGTGCTTTTATTATCTTTTGTTATGTTTTGGGCTAGTTGCTTGTATTGAAATAGGGAAAGAAGACGACACAAGGAGTTTACGTGGAAAACCCTTATTCAGGGAAGAAAAACCACGGTAGAAAAGAAATTATTTTTATGTCACATTTACAATAGACTCAACCTCAGATATAAATAGAATAATGTGAAACCCTAATTTAGCAAATATAGTAAAAAGACAAAAATGCCCTTAGGGCTAATTTAACGTATTTCAACACTCCCCCTCAAGTTGGGGCATAGATATCGGCAAGACCCAACTTGCTAATACAAGCTTCAAACGTCTGTCTCGATATGCTCACAAACTGGGGGTGTTTTATTTCTGCTTGTCACCATCAGCTCCAGCGGATTCACCCCGAAGGCAGCTGACTCTATAGTGGTAACACCTGGCCCGTTCATTGCACTCGATCTATCTTCTTCCAATCTAACTTCTGAACATACCTCCATGAGAGACGGAATTGGTTTCTGCCCTAGTATTCTACTGCGAACTGTATCAATTTTGGGGTGCAGCCCGACAAGAAAAATCATACACACGCTCAATCTCTTCTATCTTGGAGTATTGAATTCCATCTTGTGGGCAGGTCCAGATGATCTCCCGACATAGATCCATTTTTGCCATAACAATGACATCTTGCTGAAGTATGACGTTACATCCATGCTCCCTTGTTTGCATTCGTGAACCTGTTTACGTAGAGTATTACAGGCGGGATGCGTTCTGACGCCTCGAATATAACCTTCGGACTGCATCCCAAATATCTCGGGCAGTGGCTGAATAGAGTAAGGGTTTCCCGATTTGTGGTTCTATACTACTAATTAACATTGAGCGGAGCAAAGAATCCTCTGCCTTCCAGACCGCTCTTGAGGATCCCAGGATTCGTCATGTCATCTCTCCAGTTAAATATCCAAACTTATGGCGTCCCTCAAGAACCATTTTAATGGTTTGGGACCAAGAGAAGTAATTTTGCCCATTCAACTTCTCTCCCGTGATCATTCCTGCAGAATTTCCAATTGTTCCAGATAAAAATTAGAAGTTGGAGTAGGAAACATTGATACCGGATTTTCTGAATACATCGGGGAGAAATCATGGCCATTCAATCTGGCTCCCAGGGCGACCATCTGTTGCTGAAGACTAACTAATTGTTGTTGGAGTTCCCATGAGATTCAGATCTGGAATTTTTCTGTCTAAAATACCATGGGATTTTCTTCAATGGACTCACCCATTCGAAACTGGGGCTGAACTGGATATACATGAGGAAGAGGCTGTCCACCATGACACTGTGAAGAAGCTACTGCCGGAAGTCCACCAGCGGCAAAGTTCGGCACCCGTGACTGGCGCTGCTCCCAGACGGCTGTGATGGTGGGTAACGGACAAACGGCTCGGCGATCTGCTACGAAGCTGAAGAAATCGCGCCGATCTGACCCGACTCGGCAGCTGGAGCAAGCCCATGACCGTCTGGTGAAGATCCGATTCTGTGCGATGCAAAGATACCTACCGGCTGTAGATCGATCGCGTGCGCCGGCTGGAGAACGTGCGAGGCTGAGAGGTTGTGTGCGAAGTTGAGGGTCCGATCGGTTGTGACCCGATCGCGTGCGCTGGCTGGAAGGCGTGACCTTCCACCACCACCTGCTGTTCGGCTGGAAAGATCCGATCGATGGTGTTCAGTTGGAACGGCTGAGACTGGAAGCTAATCGGCGCGCCAGCTGGAGCATTCCCACCACCTGCTGTTCGGCTCGCCACTGGATCTGTTCGGCTGAGCCACCTGGGATGATGGTTCGGAGATAGCGGTCAACCGCTGCTTGAATCACAGCCTCATTAGTCAGCGTACCTTCACCTATTAAGTTTGATGACTGAG
>NW_024064915.1:134783-143733 GCF_009727055.1 Benincasa hispida | reverse complement strand
AACCCTTTCGTAAAACATCGCAATCTGTATGGACTGAAGGTACATAGGAATACAAATAGCTCCGCGGTCTAACTTTTCTTTAATAAAGTGCCTATCAATTTCCAACAGTTTGGTTCTATCAAGTTGTACGGGATTATTCGCAATACTGATGGCAGCCTATTATCACAATACAGCTTCATAGGCCTAGGACTACTCTCGTGAAGATCAGATAAAACTTTCTGCAACAAGATTTCTTCACACAACTCTCCCAGATTTAAGCTCTATACTCTGCATCAACACTACTTCTGGCCACTATACACCCTGTTTTTACTACCGCCAAAGTTACCAAATTTCCCATACAAAGGTATAGTACCCTGAGGTTGACCTTCTATCAGTCACAGATCCGGCCCAATCTGAGTCAGTATATGCCTCGATGCTTCGTGTGTCATGTTTCCTGAATACCAAGCCCTTCCCAGGGTGGACATTAAATATCTCAAAATTCGAGTCACAGCTTCCATGTGCTCCTCATATGGACTCTGCATGAACTGACTTACTACACTCACACATAGGAGATGTCGAGTCTATGATGAGACAAGTAAATCAGTTTTCCTACTAGGCGTTGATACCTCTCCTATATTCACAAGGAACTCCTTCCGAAACACGTTTCAGTTTGCTATTGACCTCAATAGGAGTGTCAATAGGTTTGCATCCGGTCATTCCTGTTTCTTTTAACAAAGTCATAGTGTACTCCCGCTGAGAAACATAATATCCTACTTTTGATCTTGCCACTTTCCATCCCTAGAAATACCTTAAACTACCAAGATCCTTAATTTCAAATTCACTTGCCATCCTTTGTTTTAGCTTAGCAATTTTCTCGTATCAATCCCCTGATAGGAATGATGTCATCAAAATACACTACCAACACAACAATCTTTACCTAAGGGTGATTTTTTGGTAAACAAGGTATGATCAGAATGCCCCTGAACAAACCCTTGGGACTTAACAAACACGGTGAACCTGTCAAACCAGCCCTAGGAAGACTGCTTCAACCCATATAAAGACTTCCTGATTTTGCAAAAACAATGATTCCCAAATTAGCTTCAAAACCTGGAGGTGGACTCATATAAACTTCCTCTTCCAACTCACCATTTAGGATGCGTTCCTTTACATCTAGTTGATGTTAGGGCCAATCTTCTATTCACGAGACAGACAGAAGAAGACACTATCGTAGTTTAACTTAGCCACTGGGGAAAAGTTTCTGAATAATCAATCCCATACGTCTGAGTGAATCCTTTAGCAACTAACCTGGCTTTATACACCTCAAAAAAGTGTTCCGTCAGACTTATACTTCACTGTGAAACACCCATGTTGCAACCAACTGTTTTGTGACCTCTATGGGAGAGCTACTAAATCCAAGTCTTATTTGCCTTAAGAACTCTCATTTCCTCCATTACTGCTGCTTTCCATTCGGGAACTCCATGGCCGCATGTATACTGGTAGGTATGTTTAGAGCATCTAACTGAGTAGTAAAAGCCTTAAAAACAGGAGATAAGTTACTATAGGTCAGAAGCTATGCAAAGGGTATTTTGTACATGACCTGGTTCCCTTCTCAGTGCAATTGGCATATCCAGAGTGGTATCAATAAATTGTTAGTTTTTGTCGGTCTCTCTTTCAGTATCAGACTTTTGAGAAAATTTGCATCTTCTTGAGGATCTTTCAGCACCTCATTACTCCTGAAATTTGAGAACTTTTGAGACTTTTCAGTACGTGGAATTGTTAGTCTCTCATTCGTGGTCCCCCCTGAAGATGACTAACAGGAAAGAATGGTTTGTCTTCAAGGAACGTGACATCCATAGTGATAAATAATTTTCGGAAGATGGATGAAGCAATTTATAGCCTCGCTGATGAAGGGGATACTCGACAAACCACATATGTTTTAGCTCGTGGAGCAAACTTAGTCCGGTGTGGACCATGAGTATGAACAAAGGCTGTACACCCAAACACACGAAGAGGAACCTTAGGAATAAGACGGTACACTGATAGGACTCTTTGAAGCACTCAAAGGGGTTTGAAACTTTAGAACTCGTGAGACAATTCTATTAATTAGATGAGCTGCGGTAAGAATCGCATCTCCCCACAGGTACGAAGGAAGAGACGCTGGAATTATCAAGGAACGAGCAACTTCAATGAGATGGGCGATTTTCCGTTCAGCTACCCAATTTTTTGTGGAGTATATGCACACGAGTTTTGATGGATGGATCCCTTTTGACACTAGGAATTCCTAGAAGGTGTGGTTGACAAACTCACGACCATTGTCACTTCGGAGAATGACAATCTTTGTGTTAAACTGTGTTAATACAGTGGTATAGAACTGTTTGAAGGTATATAAAAACCTCAGACTTATCAGCAAGGATCATACCCATGTAAGTCGGGTATGGTCATCAATGAAAGTTACAAACCACTGTTACCAGACAGGGTAGCGATGCTGAGGGACCCAAACATCACTGTGGACCAGTGGAAAGGCTTGGGTAGGCTTTATAGGGCTGAGAAACAAATGACACGCGAGGTTGTTTTAGCCACGTATACAGACATCACAAGATAATGAAGAAACATTCACATTATGGAATAAATGAGGAAACAAATATCGCATATATTGAAAACTAGGATGTCCAGACGAAAATGCCACAATAAATAATCTGTTTCAGATATAGCAAACGAAGATAAAAGACTATCCTAAACAAGCTTCTGAGGAAGCATTTGTAGAAAGGAAATATAGGCCCTCATCATATCGGATAGTGCCATTCGTCCTCCCCGAGCTCAAGTCCTGAAACAAAGCAGTATCTGGTGAGAAGACAACTCTAACAGTTCAAATCTTTTGTTATTTTGCTTATTGATAAATAAGTTGTAAGAAATTTTGGGCACATGTAAGAACCATTTTGCAGAGTTAATCCTGTAATGGTGACAGTCTGCCTTTCCAGCAACAGGAGCGAAGGACCCATCCGCAATTCGAATCCTCTCATTTCTAGCACTTGAAGTATGAAGAAACCGGTCGGACATGAGCCGTCAATGTGATCGGTTGCTCCGAATCTAGAATCCATAACTCATTCCCCTCAGCAAGGAAACTAAAGGATTGAGGTTACCTAATTGAGCAACCTGTTCCGATTCCTACGGTACCTGAATCACCGAATTAGTCACTGAGGCTGTGTCTGAGGTTGTGCAGCCCTCAACTGATTCACCCACTAGAGCACGCCCAGATTTCGACTTGTCACTTGGAGGGCGACGTTTACCATTGGAGGGCGACCATGCAATTTCCAGCACTGATCTTCGTGTGCCACTGTTTTGTACAATGCTCACAAACTGGGGGTGTTTTACTATTCTGCTTGTCACCATCAGCTCCAGCGGACTTCACCCCGAAGGCAGCTGACTCTATAGTGGTAACACCTGGCCCGTTCATTGCACTCGATCTATCTTCTTCCAATCTAACTTCTGAACATACCTCCATGAGAGACGGAATTGGTTTCTGCCCTAGTATTCTACTGCGAACTGTATCAAATTTGGGGTGCAGCCCGACAAGAAAATCATACACACGCTCAATCTCTTCTATCTTGGAGTATTGAATTCCATCTTGTGGGCAGGTCCAGATGATCTCCCGACATAGATCCATTTCTGCCATAACAATGACATCTTGCTGAAGTATGACGTTACATCCATGCTCCCTTGTTTCATCGTGAACCTGTTACGTAGAGTATTACAGGCGGGATGCGTTCTGACGCCTCGAATATAACCTTCGGACTGCATCCCAATATCTCGGGCAGTGGCTGAATAGAGTAAGGGTTTCCCGATTTGTGGTTCTATACTACTAATTAACATTGAGCGGAGCAAAGAATCCTCTGCCTTCCAGACACGCTCTTGAGGATCCCCAGGATTCGTCATGTCATCTCTCCAGTTAAATATCCAAACTTATGGCGTCCCTCAAGAACCATTTTTAATGGTTTGGGACCAAGAGAAGTAATTTTGCCCATTCAACTTCTCTCCCGTGATCATTCCTGCAGAATTTCCAATTGTTCCAGATAAAAGATTAGAAGTTGGAGTAGGAAACATTGATACCGGATTTTCTGAATACATCGGGGAAGAATCATGGCCATTCAATCTGGCTCCCAGGGCGACCATCTGTTGCTGAAGACTAACTAATTGTTGTTGGAGTTCCCATGAGATTCAGATCTGGAATTTTCTGTCTAAATACCATGGGATTTTCTTCAATGGACTCACCCATTCGAAACTGGGGCTGAACTGGATATACATGAGGAAGAGGCTGTCCACCATGACACTGTGAAGAAGCTACTGCCGGAAGTCACCAGCGGCAAAGTTCGGCAACCCGTGACTGGCGCTGCCCAGACGGCTGTGTGGTGGGTAACGGACAAACGGCTCGGCGATCTGCTACGAAGCTGAAGAAATCGCGCCGATCTGACCCGACTCGGCAGCTGGAGCAAGCCCATGACCGTCTGGTGTAGATCCGATTCTGTGCGATGCCAAGATACCTACCGGCTGTAGATCGATCGCGTGCGCCGGCTGGAGAACGTGCGAGGCTGAGAGGTTGTGTGCGAAGTTGAGGGTCCGATCGGTTGTGACCCGATCGCGTGCGCTGGCTGGAAGGCGTGACCTTCCACCACCACCTGCTGTTCGGCTGGAAAGATCCGATCGATGGTGTTCAGTTGGAACGGCTGAGACTGGAAGCTAATCGGCGCGCCAGCTGGAGCAATCCCACCAACCTGCTTTCGGATTTCTTCTACCGGGGCTAGGGTTTCATCACCTTGCTCTGATACCATATTGAAATAGGGAAAGAAGACGACACAAGGAGTTTACGTGGAAAACCCTTATTCAGGGAAGAAAAACCACGGTAGAAAGGAATTTTTATGTCACATTTACAATAGACCCAACCTTAGATATAAATAGAATAATGTGAAACCCTAATTTAGCAAATATAGTAAAAAGACAAAAATGCCCTTAGGGCTAATTTAACGTATTTCAACAGCTTGTGTTGTCTAACCTATTTATATTTTGTGTTGTGTGTGGTGTTTGAGTTATGGAATATTTTATGTACTAACTGGATAGTGTGAACTTGGGAGAGGTCTGACACTCTCGAATCGGCTGGTTGGCTTGTATTATCGTAATTTCAATATCAATATCACAAAGGTGGACCTAGTGTGTCCTTGCAGAAATTTAGACCATTTTGGGCATGCAATGGCTCGGGAAGCCCAGCAATGACTATTAATTGGAAGAATCTATGCATGATGTATATGATGTTGATGCGAAGTTAATCTTGAAGGGTGATCCGACATTGGCACAAATGGAAGTCTTGTTAAAAATGTTGACAAAAACTTGGCAACCCGAAGATCAAGGATTCCTTGTTGAGTTTTGGGCATTGGGCATTCCGAAAGAAGACAGGCAAGTAATGCTTCAAAAGGAGATTGGAGGAGCATGGGCTAATAGTAGAGAAATTGATTGAAGAACATGAGGATGTGTTTAACATGCCTGAAGGCCCTCGCCATTAGATTGGCCACCAAATCCAGTTGAAAGAGGGGAGTGATCCTACCAAGGTTCACCCATACTGGTATCTGTTGAAAAAAAGGAAGAAAGGAACACAAGATTTACGTGGAAAACCCTAGATCAGAAAGAAAAAACCACGATAGAGACTGATTTTTTAATTCTGATACACAAAGTTCATGAGAATAGGTCAAATAAGTAAACTAGTGGGAAGCCCTAGGGTACATATAATTACTAAAATACACAGTAATCAAAGCTTTGTCTCAGTAACCCTTTTGTGAGCACATCTGCAATTTGCTGATTTGAGGGAACATAAGAAATGCATATACTTCCGTTGTCAAGTCTTTCCTTGATGAAGTGTCGGTCGATCTCAACTTGTTTTGTTCTGTGTTGAACAAGATTATTAGCAATACTTATTGCTACCTTATTGTCACAAAACAGTTTCATTGGGAGCTCATTGTCTTGATGAAGATTTGACAACACTTTCATCAACCAGATTTCTTCACATATCCTTATGGCCCGATATTCAGCTTTTGCACTACTTCTGGCTACTCCCTGTTTCTTGCTCCTCCAGGTCACTAGATTACCCCAAACAAATGTGCAATACCCAAATGTTGATTTTCTATCAACAGACCCTACCCAATCAGAATCAGTGTAAGCTTCAATTCTACGTTTATCAGAGTTCTTGAACATTAACCCCTTACCTGGTGTACCTTTCAGATATCGTAGGATGTGTTCAACTACTGTCATGTGTTCCTCACAAGGAGCTTGCATAAACTGACTGACAACACTCACTGCATATGAAATATCGGGTCTCGTATGAGATAAGTATATTAATTTTCCAACTAACCGCTGATACCTTTCTTTATTGACTGGGACACTGTTACTGGTATTGCTGAGCTTTGAATTATATTCAACTGGGGTGTCAGTAGGTTTGCACCCAGTCATTCCTGTTTCCGTTGGAAGATTAATCGTGTATTTTCATTGGGATACTGAGATTCCGTCCCTTGACTGGGCTACTTCCATTCCAAGAAAATATCTTAACTTCCCAAGGTCTTTAATTTCAAATTCTTTGGCCATCTTTGCTTTGAGTTTCACAATTTCATCATATCATCACCGGAGAGCACAATATCGTCAACGTACACGATGAGAACGGCAACCTTTCTTGAAGTTGACTTCTTTGTAAATAGTGTGTGATCTGAGTACCCTTGGGTATACCCTTGTCCTTTGACAGGAGACTGTTTCAACCCATATAGCGACTTCCTTAACCAGTAGAGTAGCTGTTTGAACTGATCTTCAAATCTGGGGGGAGGATTCATGTAGACTTCCTCCTCAAGTTCTCCATTGAGAAAGACATTCTTTACATCCAGTTGATGCAGAGGCAAATTGTTAATTGCAACTGATAGCAATACTCGGATAGTATTGAGTTTAGACACGGGAGAGAATGTCTTGGAGTAATCTACCCCAAAGGTTTGAGTAAACCCTTTGGCAACTAACCTGGCCTTGTACCGATCAACAGTCTCGTCTGACTTGTACTTTATAGTGAAAACTCATTTGCATCCAACTGTCTTGTGCCCTTTGGGTAGGATCACCCGGTCCCATGTTCCATTTTTCTCAAGGGCCCTCATCTCCATAACAGTGGTTTTCCAAACGTCAGTTCCCATTGCTTCCTGTATGTTACTCGGTATCACCTCTGTATCTAAACTGATAGTAAAAGCCCTAAATTCAAATGACAAGTTACTGTCAGTCATGTAACTATGCATGGGTACCTTGTACATGACCGAATACCTTTCTTCAGGGCTATTGGAAGATCAAGAGAAGCATCATGCTCCTTCAGTCTGTCAGAATTTCCACTGTGATCGCTAGTCTCTTCTGCCTGGGTTTCATCTTCAGAAATCACCTTTTCACAAATCTCTAGTATCACTCACATTTTCAAGACTTGTGTCTGAATCATTATTTATCGTCGTCTTCCCATCTGCTATAGTGGTGCTGTCAGCACCTTTTCCTCCTTTTTCCTCTCTGCATTCGTTAGCCTCAGTACAAGTATCAATCTCATTGATTTCAGGAATATACGTACCTAATGTCGGGTTTGACTCATGGACCGGAGCCGGAGATGCAACAGGTGACGCTGCTTCCTTCCTGAGATTCTTCCTATAGTATGTTATCCATGGTACTTGATTGGTAGGGAGGATAGGACCGACATATTCGGGAATGGGAGATGACTCCAAGGGAACTGTATAAGTGGACCAGTTAGTCTCTTCACTAGATGTCTCCCCCTGAAGATGGCTAACAGGGAAGAAGGGTTGATCCTCAAGGAAGGTGATAGGGAAACAAAATATTTGCGAGTGGATGGGTGGTAACATTTATACCCACGCTGATGAAGTGGATACCCAACAAAGACACATTTTTTAGCACGAGGGGTAAATTTCGTGCGGTTTGGATCATGAAAGTGAACAAAAGCAACATAGCCAAAAACTCGAAGAGGTACATCGGAGACTAAACGAGTAGTGGGGTAGGACTCTTTCAAACAATCTAATGGGTTTTGAAAGTTGAGGACCCGGGAAGGCATTTGGTTGATTAAGTGAGCAACAGTAAGGATGGCATCACCCCATAGGTAAGACGGGAGTGATGTGGATAGCATCAAGGACCTGGCCACTTCCACCAAATGACTATTTTTCCTTTCGACTATCCCATTTTGCTGGGGAGTGTAGGCACACGAACTCTGGTGGACAAGGAACTCCTGGAAGGAAGTGTTAAAGAATTTCTGCCCATTGTCACTTCTCAAAATACTAATCCTGGCACTAAACTGGGTTTCCACAGTGGCATAGAATTGCTGGAATACAGATAACACTTCAGACTTATCAGTGAGAAAAATTACCCAAGCTGAGTGTGGTCATCTATAAAAGTGACAAACCAGCGTTTCCCTGTGGAGGTTGTGGTTGGTGAGGGACCCCAAACACCACTGTGGACTAAGGTGAAGGGTTTGGATGGTTTATAGTGCTGGGAGTGAAAGGAGACATGACTCAGTTTGGCACGAATACACACATCACAATTTAAAGAAGATATATTAATTGCGAAATAAATGCGGAAATAAGAATTTCATGTATTGAAAGTTTGGATGTCCTAAGCGGTAATGCCATAACAGAAAATCATTCTCAGAATTAGAAAAATTTAAAGAGACAAGGCTAGTCCTATAATCATTCCTAGAGGAAGCATCATAGTCAAGTAGAGTCCCTTATTGTGTCGGGCAATGCCAATCATCATCCCCGAGCTTAGATCCTGAAATAAAACAGAGTCGGGTGAAAATACTGTCTGACAATTCAGATCTCTTGTAATCTTACTAATGGATAACAAATTATATGAAATTTTAGGAACATGCAAAACATCCCGCAAAACCAAACCCTCAAATGGAGATAAATGCCCTTTT
>NW_024064915.1:102310-131774 GCF_009727055.1 Benincasa hispida | reverse complement strand
GAACTGGGCCGATTAGGGTTAGGGTCTGAAACGGATTGGATGATTTTCAGTAGCGCGGCTTGGAGGTATTGTTCCACGGCTTCCCGAACGGTTTTGGTGATATCGGCTTCCCGACTAGTTCCAATGGAGGTTGTTGATGAGAATCTGGTCTATTTTCATCAATGATGGCTAGGGTTTCGTCGCCATGCTCTGATACCATGTTGAAAAAAGAGGAAGAAAGGAACACAAGATTTATGTGGAAAACCTAGATCAGGGAGGAAAAACCACGATAGAGACTGATTTTATTATTAATTCTAATACACAGTACACGAGAATAGGTCAAATAAATAGACTAGTGGGAAGCCCTAGGGTACATACAATTACTAAAATACCCCTAAGGCTGCAAGCTGTTTTTCGACAGTATCCACATGCGCAAAAGAACGAGATCGAACGGTTAATCAATGACAATCAGCTGGAATCATTCGTCCTAGCATTAGCCTGTTTTCTTATCCGGTTATACTTGTGAAGAAGAAAGATGGTAGCTGGAGATTTTGTGTGGATTATCATTTAGTTGATTTTGCAATGGTAGTAGATAAGTTTTCGGTTCCTATGATAGACGAATTGTTGGATGAGTTGAACGGTGCGAAGGTCTTTTCGAAGACCAATCTGTGGTCCAGGTGCCACAAATAAGGTTAAAAAATGAAGATATTGAGAAAACAACATTTTTGACACGAGGGACCTTAAGAATTCCTGGGCATGCCGTTTGACTTCACGAATGCACCGACAACATTTCAGGCCCTCATGAACGAAGTTTTTCGACCTTATTTACGTTGCTTCATTTTCATCTTTTTTTATGAGAAGTTTTGATGAATTTAATTCCAAGCTTGGACAATATACAACCCCACTTGAGAAGTGTAGATTTGTGCATAGTCATTTATATCTTTTGATGATAGTCTGATATATAGCCCCGACATGGATTCTCATATCCTACACTTATACTTATGTTAAGTTTGTTAAGAGAGCATTGCTTGTATGCCAATAAGAAAAAGTGCCAGTTTGTCAAGAATCGTACAGAGTATCTAGGTCATTGGGTTTCAAGTCAGGCGACCCAAGAACGTGAAAGAGTTGCATGGGTTTCTGGGTTTGATAGCTGGTTAAAAGATATAAATGAATATGCAGAACACAGTTTACACAAGTTTATCATGGCAATGACTCTGTATATTAGTTGAAATTGCAATATTTATTTTCAAACCGCTAACATTCTTTCTAATTACTTATGTACAGATGTTTTCTCTTTTTAGTTTTTGCGATCCAATGAAAAGATGGACTCTTACTTTGAAAAGTAACTCTTTATTTAGAGTGCTGATAAAATCACTTGGAAATAATTCATTTTAAGAAATTAGACTAAAACTTCCTTTGGCTGCAACCAAACTAAGCTTAACATTTGAGGCAATAGCCTAACCAAGCTTTTGAAAAACGAATGAAATCATCTCCTCAGGTTGGTTGTGTAAAATGATGATTCAGGTTGAAGAAGCAGAAACAATCGTTAAACTGACTGAAGAGATGGACTCTGTAGATGCTGGCTTCTTGAAGAGGCTACTAGTATCATAAAGACCTAAACAAGGCATTGGATCAATTTGAATTATCTCAACTTCTTTCTGGTCCGTATGACAAAGAAGGTGCTGTCATCTCTATCTCGGCTGGAGCTGGGGGTACTGATGCACAGGTAAATAGTTGAAGCTTTATCTTGGAAACTGTTTTCAAAAGTATTTTTTGGTTTTGTTTTCTAAACTGCTTGTAGGAATTATGGTCAATGTGGAATTTTGAGCTCCAACTTCTTCATGAAATTTATTGCTTCTCCCATATAAATTTTTTACAATATCCAGTGCAGATTGGGCTGACAAGCTCCTGAGATGTATGTGAGATGGGAGAGAACAAAGAATATAAAACAAGAGTAGTTGAAAAATCTGCTGGAAGAGGAAGCTGGAATAAAATCAGCTACAATTGAAATTGAAGGCCGTTACGCTTATGGATATATATCTGGGGAGAAAGGAACGCACAGGATAGTACGTCAGTCTCCTTTTAACTCTAAAGGACTTCGACAGGTAATTTTAACCCTAACTGACATTGCCAGTGCTTGGAGATTAAAGAAAAGGTAGACAAGTAAAGTTACGTAATGACAAAGTTTTAAAATTTTCTTGAACTGAAAATTACAATCCAGAATGATTTATTGACTTGTAATGAATGATGTGAAACTAAGTCCACTTGCTCATGTTTCCTCAAGATAGATTGTTTGATGATTGAGCCTACATGTTTTAATATAAGCTCTATGCAGACGAGCTTTTCTGGTGTAGAAGTCATGCCTCTCCTTCCCGACGAGTCCATGGATGTTGAACTGCCAGAAGAGGACCTGGAAATAAGCTTTTCAAGGGCCGGGGGAAAAGGAGGTCAAAATGTTAACAAGGTCGAAACGGCTGTACGCATCACTCATATCCCTACAGGCGTCACAGTTCGCTGCACAGGTTTCATATTCTAATTTAGAAGTACTTGTAACCACCATGTAAGCTTGATGTCTGTTCTGTTAGTAAGAGTTAATAATAGAACAGCGTCCCTAACTTTTATCAAAATTGTTCAAAGTGATCCTCACTTAAAAGCAGAATCATTTCACTTTTATGATCAAATCAATTGATTGACATGTAATGTTATTATATTAAGGATGTGTTTGGAATACATTTTCAAGTGTTTAATTTAAAAGGTATTTATTTTGGAAGAAATTGGAGTGTTCGACAATTATTCAAAATAGTTTTTCAAGTATATTTTAATCAATTTTTATCAAAAGTGTTTAAATAAAAATGAATTTTTATCGCTTTTCTTCGAGAAAAAATTTAAGCCAAATAGTTTCCGGAAATGTTTGGTATAGTGTTGTCCTTTAAACCTCCATGTTTGAAGTCTTCTGCTTAGGATTGATGTAGTCAACCTGGAACCATTCATACCGAGTGAACCAAATATGTTTTCATTTGACAGCAAACCTTTCAGACTTTCCATGTTCCATGATTTTAGTAATTCAACCTGGCTTGGTGACAAGTTTTGATAGAATCGAATAATATTTGTTTACAGCAAGTTATGAATAATCTCTGAATTAATGTCATTTCATCTTCTTCTCAACTATAATGCAGAGGAGAGATCACAGCTGGCGAACAAGATCAAGGCATTAAGCCGGTTGAAAGCCAAGCTGTTAGTCATAGCCGAGGAGCAACGTGCATCCGAAATCAAGCAAATACGAGGAGATGCCGTAAAGGCCGAGTGGGGGCAGCAAATAAGGAACTATGTGTTTCATCCATACAAGCTAGTGAAAGATGTTAGGACAGGCTATGAGACATCAGACATTGTCTCTGTAATGGATGGCGAACTGGAGCCCTTCATCAAAGCTTACCTCAAATACAAGTACAGTATGGCATTATCTACTGGTGAGGCTGACTAAAAATTGGCATAAACTAATAATAGTCAGCCTTGATTGTTGATGTATTACGTATTTTTCTTACATTAATATTCAAAGGAGCAAAGGCCACGAGGCAAAGTTCTTGTACATTGCAAGCTCTCTGAATTTTGACTCATCGAATATAAATCTTTTCCATTGTTAAAAGGCCCGTTTGGTCATTTCGTTTGAGTTTTGTATATTTGTTTTTTAAATCCGTTTTAAAAAAACAAAAACCATACACATTTGTAATTGTTTTTTGTTTTCTGTTTTCTAAAATCTAAAAACCATGTTTGGTAATTGTTTTTTTCTAATTTTTTTATTATATCTTTATTTTTATTTTTATTTTATTTAAATCATAATGATAAAAAATGTCATTACATATCGCTAAAAATACAAAAAAAAAATAGTTTATTTTGAAATTTCGTTGTTTTGTTAAAACAATTTTATTTCCTATATGATACTCAATGATTCGTGAACAATCGTCTAAGATAGGATAAATTACTAATATGTGAATGCAACATGAAAATCACATGACTCGACAAACTCTAGTGATGATAGTAATTGTATATAAGAGAGACGAATTGGGGTAGTAATATTTTATATTTTTGTGTTGAATTGATAAGAAAATCACATATTTAAAAACTATTATAAGTAGCTGTTTCATATTTTTTTTAGAAAATACACATTCTTTCCTTAAGATTGTGTCTTTCAGAAAACTATCATCACTCGAATAAGGCAAAACTCGTGAATCTATTCTATGAAGACTCTTAATTATTCGTAATTAATTATTTCTTAATTGAGTTTGTAGAAATTAAAAAAAAAGCTCTGTACGTATTATATAGAAAATGTCTATATATAGAGGAATAAATATTGCACTCATACAAGGAGTTGTGTTTTTCTAACTTTTAAAATAATAATAATAGTTTTATACATACTTTCAACTTTGAATTTTGAAATAGTTTTCTAAAAGCTTTCTAAAATATTATTATTAAAATAAAAAATTTGAGTTGACGTGGAAATGAAAGTTTGAACATTATTTTTCATTCAATTTCATATAAAAAAGGGTCAAAAAAATGTATAAACTCAAGTATGAGAGGTGGGAGATAAATGAAGAGATCGAATCCTGTAGTAGAAGTGAGTGATCATTTTTTTCTTTGATTCGTAAAATAATACATTCAGAATGTAATCTACACAGGTTAAACATGAAGAATTTACAGGGAAACGGGATAAAGAATGCAACTCTTCTCAAATATACTTTTTTACAAACTGATCCTCTTCCAACAACTTCTCCTCACGTATAGATATGCTTCTAATTGATCTTCCTCGATTATTCTCTTGGTAAGGACCGATTTGTGGTAACATTCTTTTGAAAGAGAGAAAATTCTTTTTGTAGAAAGAGATCGAAAGGAATTAAAACGAATCAAAGTAACACTGTTTGAGCCGCCCACCGACTCTAGGGCAACTTCCATCTTCTTCACCTTGAAATCAACCGTCGTCGTCTCCACCTTCCCTGCACTCCAGATTACCTTATTAACAGCATTGCCACCAGCACGATCCAAACAGTTAGCCGTAATAGAGACCTCCAGAGAACCCTTAAAGACAGAATAAATCCCAGCAGACGCAACAAGATCAGTCGAGTTCGAATTCATAGCTGCAGGTTTCATTCAAGACTTGATATGGCTGTCACAGAGGGGGATGAGACCCAACCTTATCCTTGAAGCGAAGTGGTGAACATTTGCGAACCATCAAAACATTCCAGATCCAATGCCCCTACGGATTATAGAGCCACCCCACTATAAACAACAAGCACAATTGGGCGCTTGGATGAAAACTCGATCAAATTCAAATAGAAACGCGATATTCGATCCAATACTCGATCAAACTCGATCCAATACTCGATAAGTCTGGATTCAAAATCAATCAAGTTCGATTAAAATTCAATCCAAACTTGATCCAATACACGAACAAACTCGAGCAAAACTCGATGAAACACAGTCAATACTCGATCAAACTCGATCAAAACTCAAACAGAAACACAATTAAACTGAATCAAAACCTCGATCAAGATTCGTTTAGAAACTCTATCAAACTCGATCATAACTCGATCAAATCCACCTGAAGAAAGCACAATCACCTGATGCAACCTTTATCACATGCAAGAATCTCTTGTGAGAAGAAAGAGAAAAGAGACGTGCGTGAAGTGCATGCGTGTGACTAACCCTAATTATCCAAAGTTTCAATTGTTGGATTTCTCCACTAACTAAGTGGACTTTGAAGTGGCACTTCCAAAGCTTGATACCTAAAGATTACATGCTAGTGGAGTTTGAGGTGGAAGACATACAAGACAGAGTTTTGCATGTAATTAGTCTATAAATAGTTTGGTTTTTGAATTTTGTAAGAACTAATGCTTTTTTTACTTTGACTTTACTGATAAGCAAATAATTGGTAATGATTAGGAGCTGAGCATTAAAGGACTTACTTCCAAATTAAGCTTCCAAGTATGAAGAGTTGGCAACTCTTCAAGAATCAAAACCACCAAAAGTCATAATGAATCTAGAAATTCAGATTCATTCACATATTTAATATTTGATTTATCAATTTATGACAATATATTTACATTTATGAAGGTTTATGTATGTAGTTGAAGAGTTTTTATTGAACCTAGTCAATTAGGTGAAAAGTTATATATATATATACATCCTTTTGTCATTTCCATCTTTTCATTCACACCTTTTGTTCATTTTGATATATATATATTTTTTTATCATTTACCAAATTTCTTTGTCTTCATTTTTCTTTGTCATTTCCATGATTATTATTACTTTTGGCGGCTTTGATTCTTGAAGGATTGCAACTCTTCATACTTGGAAGCTTAATTTGGAAGTAAGCCTTTTAATGCTCCAACTTCTAATCATTGTCAATTATTTGCTTATCATTTACTCTTCCACCAAAATTTCTTTACTCTCCATTTTACTAGAGTAAAAGTCCCTTTAGTTCACTAATAAAACGATCCCACAACCATGTTCTTCATCCGGAGAATAGTGAGGATTTACTGTTGGCGGTGTCGATCGAGCTTGGGAGAGGAAGATTGTATTGGTTCTACAAAGGTTGTAATTTCTAACCCTTTATGCATGCTTATTCTTGTTTATGTAAATAAAACGTTATCGATCTTCGCTTCCGCTATTGCATGTCTTGTTTATATTCCAACAAGTTTGACACCTAGAGATTTTATGCTAGTAGAGTTTGAGAGGGAGGACATTCAAGATGGGATTTTGCATGTTTGTCTTTAAATAGGTTTTGATTTTCAAAAATTAAAACTTAATGCTTCCTTGAATATTGAAAATTTACTTCTTTCACAAAATTCTCTTTGACTCTCCAATTTAATTGGTAAAATTCCCTAACTTTCACTAATAATTCGATCCTACAACCGTATTCTTCAATCGGAGAATAGCGAGGATTTTTCGTTGGTGGTGTTGATCGAGTACAGAGGGGAAGATTACAGTGGATTCTACAAATGTTGTATTTTCTAACCTTTTTTGCATGCTTATAAAGTTTTAATGTAATTAATGTTGGAAAACAGAAACAGATAGCGGAAGAAAACAAGATCATTAAGCATTTTAATTCCTTAATTTTGACATCAAAATAAGCATATTCATAGGGTATTAAGATGGTTTCAAGAAACACATACCTTTGAAGAATTCTCCAAGCATAAGCTGCAAGTCATGCAACTACGTCGTGCAAGCTACTCATCACGAATTCTCAGCTTCAAATCTTCAGTGAACCACCAAGAGATCTTCTCTACTATTCTCAGCATTGAACATAAGTGATGAAACTAAAAAAGGGAGTGAATTTGTGAAGGGAATAGAATGGGTTTCAGGTGAAGTAGAAGAACTCAACAGAAAACTTTTTCCAGTTCTGTCTCTTTTCATCAGCAAATTTTGAGAGTTTCATGTATCATCTTCATGCAAGCACTTGCAATGCCACTTCAATTGGACAACATGAAGTGGGATATGTGGTTTAAAAGTGAAGAAACTGAAGGAACTCTTATACAAGAGTACCTCTAAGCAGAAGCGGATCGTTTCAAATACATTGTGACAGAATTTCCACATTTACATTCAAACAGAATAGATATGCAATATACTACAAATTATCGGCATGCTTTCAAACATAAATAACAAGAGAACAAGAAACATACCAGTTGAAGAACACTTCTTCACCAAAGACTCGTTCTCTCCAAACGAACTGCTACTCTCGCTCTCGCTGGAACATCCAAGCAATCGTTCACCAAAACTCCAATTTTCTACTCACGAACGGCCTTCACACGAACACCGCAACAATGGGGATGACACCACCACTTGGAACCCTCGGTATTCTCGGTGTGTGAATCCAAAGAGTGAGCTCTGTTGGAATTTGGTAGAAGGGAGGAGGATACGAAGATTGTATACAACGATCAAGCAAGTGGGAGAAGGGCAGGGATCGTATAGACAACGCTTGATCATTTAGAAGAATGTACACGATCGTGTAGTAAATAGGCAGCGATCATATAGACAATCGTTTAGTAAACGCTCGATGCTAGAAGATCGTTTACTAAAACTTAGGCGATCGTTTAGAAAGAGGCGCGTGTGTATACGATCATGTAGTAACTTTGAGCTATCGTATAATCTCTCGGTTTTCTATGCGATCAGCTGTATACACAATGCGTGAGTGAATTACGTGATCCCTTGCAAAATGAAAACGATTTTCATTTTATTCTTTAGTTACAAAACTGAATGAAACTTCCCACTATCACACGGTTACGGAGAAAATGCTGGGCACAACTATCCTATAATTGTCCAATTAAAAGTAATAAATATAATCATATTATATTCTACCTATAGTTTAATATCACATATAAACCATAATGTTTTCTCCTCCACTAGATATAAATCATATTTATATCCATTTTCCTCCAATTAATGTATCTCATACATAAAGTCAATCATATCATATATAATTAACCAGTTCAATCATATCATATATAATCGAACTCCCTCTTGTCAATTTGAACATTTCAAACTGACCTAAAAACTTATTCTCAACTTGAATCCATTGAGCTATCAAGGGGACCTTATGGACATGTGGCTCGAAGCTCCAACGGTACATGAATAGCTGACTAAACTCTTTAGCCACGAGATCCACCATCCATTAACTGCCAAGCATTCCACTAAAGATCGACATTTATGTTGAGTTTTATGTCCTAAAACTCGCAGTTTGTAAAATGATAAACATTTTCTATAATCAATATAATTATTATTGATATCATAAATTGTATGAAAGTCTAAATCCAATAAACTAAGACCCATGACTATTGTATGAGTACTTGAACTTTATGTGGAGAAATAAGAGTGGATCAGGTTTGAGTAAATAGTCAAAATGATTTATGGTAACGTTGGGTACCTTATTCTGGTAACACTATTGGATGTGGCCTACTCTATAGTTGTTACAAAGATTTGTAAAGTGCTACATACGATGTGATCCTAATTCGTATATGTTATGACATGAGGAGTAGGGGCGTTCTATGTAATGAGTTTGCATAAGATCAGGACCAAGAAATAAGTCACTCTTACTTTATAATGTTGTTTCCTGTATAAGATTGACTATTTCACCTAGATAACCTAGGTAACTTGATCTTAATCCTGTTTATTCAAGATTGCTCTTAGATTTGCATAGGTGAAGGTTGGCTCAACAGCGCCGACTCAATAAGACTCCCATTTCAGAGGTAAGACTAGATAGATAGCTGGGGACATAGGGTACAAAATGGAGTTCACGCCTACCTGATAAGGATAGGAAAAAGGTTGTTCTCTCAAGTACTGAATCCAGGTCTTGAATAAGGGGCCCCACCCTCTCACTGGGCTGAGAGAGTTTGGTTTAGTGATTAGATCACAAACCAGTTGTTCATTAGAGGATCAATAGGGACTTGAGAAAAAAGACGTAATCTCGAGGATAAAATAGATATTTGACCCAACCGTTATTACGAACAACCTGTGAAGGATCGACTTATTGATTATGGTTAAATCATGTCGACATAATATATCTACAGTGAGGGGAGTGCAACTATGAGCTTTAGTGGAGTGACCCATTAGTTAAAGAATGGGGATTAATCTGGTCTAATGAGTTTAGTCAATTAATCTCGGATCGTTAGAGCTCATGATCTGTAGGTTCGCAAGGTCCCCCTACTAGCTCATAACGAACTAACTCTAGAATAGCATGATAAGTTAATTTGAAATGTTCAAATTATTAAGGGAATAGTAATTATATAAGATATAGTCAGTGGGGGATTTTTTTTATTAGTCCACTTCAGATTTGTACTAGTGAGACGAGGAGTCGTCCTTGTCTTCTCCAAGCATATTCATAGGGAATTCTCCAAGCATAGATGGATTTGTGTTAAAATTAATTTTATTTTTCAGTTTTAAAATCAAGTTTTTATTTTTGAGATAAAATTGAAAAAGAGAACAAAATACAAATGGAAAAGCTTGATTTTCCATTATCCATCTTTTTACTTGCTCACACAAAAAGCATTCAACTTTTCCTTGTCTTCTCCAAGCATAAGCTGCAAGTCATGCAACTCTCTCATTTACATGTTGATCTACAATATAATGAAGAGATTGGAGTGAAAATCGGGCATGCAATCTATAGAGAATTTTAGAGAAAATTCAAGTTGAAGAAAGGGTTCTTCACCAAGATTGCTGCTATGAGCTTTTCTTCTTCATCCCTTAGTTCAAGCTTGTTTTGAGTCCCACAACTCAATCTAGAGCACCAAGAGAATAGTAGGGAAGATCTTGAGGTGTTCTGCAACAAAATTCGAAGAAGATAGCAGTTGGAGAAGGAGCTTTGAAGAAGTTTATAAGAGGTATGTCTTGAAACTCTCTTGTTTTCTGCAAGAGCATGCTTTATATTTTGTCAAGATTAATGAATTAGAGTGCTTAGATGATCCTTGTGCTTTCGTTGTTGCTGATACAATCCTACAATGAATATTGGTATTGTTTATACTTCTAATTTGGTGAGTGATAGGCAGAACCTGTGGTCCCAGTTGATTAATTTTTGTTTTGTATGGCAGTCTCCGGGAGTTTTTATGGATGATTTTAATGTTATTCGTAATAGTTCGAAGGCTCATGGTGGTTGCCCTAGCTTGGGTGAGATGGGGGAGTTTGATAGGGCGATGTTGGAGGTGGATTTGGTTGAGCTGGGAGTGGTAGGTAACCAGTTACTTAGACTAGTAAGGTTCGAGGGAGTGGTATCTTACGCAGGTTGGATCGTCGTTTGACTAATGAGACGTGGTGGCATTTTCTTATTCAGAGGTTAAGGTTGGTTAGTGGGGGATTTTTTTTATCATAGTCCACTTCAGATTTGTACTAGTGAGACGAGGAGTCGTCCACCTCATTCGTTTCGTTATTTTACCCATTAAGAGGAGGCAGATGGTTTTATCGATACTATTAGGTCTGTGCGGAGAAGGTCCGTGGATGTTTCCCCTATAGTTAATTTTGTAAGAAACTTGAAGTCCATAAAACCGATTTTGCATGCTTCGTTTGGAAGGCGTATTTATGTGTTATCTGATGTGGTGCGGGTTGCTAGACAGAATATGGAGGCTGCTCAGGCCACGGTAGAGAGGGATCCCTCCTCGGAGACTATTTTTTTAGAGGCTGCCCAGGCCATTGCGGTGTTTTGGTCTATGGCTAGGTTGGAGGAGGCTTCTTTACAGTAGAAATCTCGGGTGAGATGGTTGGAGTTGGGTGATTAGAACACGACGTCGTTTCATCGCAGTGTTCGTTCTCAGTGTAGTAGTAGTGGTCTGTTTTCGGTTGTGGATGTTAGGGGTGTTCATCAAACTGTTCATGACCGTGTGACGGGGGTGGCCGTGGATTTCTTCCGGGTTAGTTTGGGGGCTTAGTCTGTGGGGTATAGGGATCTAACGTCACGGATTGAGGATATTGTGCAGTATCGCTGGCCTGTGGAATGTGTGGCAGTGCTTGGTCGTCCAGTGGGTAGAGGTGAGATCCAGAAGGCTTTATTTTTTATGAAGTCTGGTAAGGCTCCTGGTTCGGATGGGTTTACAGTGGATTTCTATAGAGCTGCATGGAGTGTGGTCGGCGATGATTTTTGTGATGATACTATGAATTTTTTCGAGACATGTTATCTTCCTGCTCGAGATTTGGGGTTTAATTCAGGCAGTGGGGCCTAAGGTCGGTAAGGATTATTGAGTATGGGTGTCGAGTGCTAGTGGTCGATTTTCTGTTGCTAGTGCGTGGAAAGTCTGTGTCCTAGGGTGCCCTGGGCATGTCTTTTGTGGTATGGGGTTGGTATTCCGCAACATTCCTTCTGTATTTGGTTGCCTGTAAGAGATAGATTGGGTACACGAGATTGGTTGAAGAGGTGGGGTGTGTTGTTTGTTGGGGAGTGTCTTCTGTGTGTGGGTGGTGTGGAGTCGCGGGATCATTTATTCTTTAAATGTGGGTTTGGGAGAGAGATATAGTTGGGTGTGTTGCCTCAATTGGGTTCATCTCATCGGGTGATGGGGTGGGATCTCGAGTTGAATTGGTTGTGTCGTGTGGATTCTGGCAAAGGGGTGCATAGTAAGCTATTTCGAGTCTTCTAGTGTGCTTCTATCTACCACATCTGGTAGGAGAGGAATCATCGACTGCATGGGGGTCGTCTGAGGACGACGTCAGCTCTATTCCACCTTATGGTCTTTATGGTTCGTGCTCTGCTTCTTCCTAAAGGGTTGACCTTCTTGGTCTCATCTAGTTTGTTTATGTTGTTTTTCTTTCTTTGCTCTTTCTGTTGTTTTGTTCTGCTGTTGTCCCGGCTTGTGGGGTTCTTTTTGTTACTTGTTTACTTTCCCTAGTCGGTTGTTGTGTTTGCCTTTGGTTTGGCTTTTGTGTACTATCGAGCTTTGTCTTGTTCGTGCTTTATTTGCTATGATACCTTGATCCCGGGCTGTGGGATCCTCCTTGTTGTTATATAATAATATTACCTATTAAAAAAAAGAATTGGTATTACCGTTAACTAAAGCAGAAGCAAGTATTTTAAAGGAATTCGACAAGTTGAAATTTTAAACATATTCTTATTAGTAAATTGTGTTGGATTTTATGTCCTAAAAACTCATGGTTTGTAAACAACAAACTCATTTTGTAAATTAATAAAACTGTTATTGAAGTTTGATTCAGAAAAGTTATATTGAATATATGAATTGCTTATTTCATTTTATAAATAAATCCAATAGACTAAAAGATCCACGACTATTACATGAGTACTTGAACTTTATGTGGAGACATAAGAGGGGATCATATTCGAGTAAATAATCAAAATGATCTATAGTATGCAGATGCCTTATTCTGGTAACACTATCGGATGTGGCCCACTTTGTAGTTGTTACAAGGAGTTGTAAAGTGCTACAGACGAAGTGATCCTGATTTGTACATGTAGTGACATGAGGAGTGGGGGCATCCTATGCAATGAGTTTGCGCAAGATCGGACCAAGAAATAAGTCACTCTTACTTTATAACACTGTTTACTGTTTAAGACTGACTATTTCACAATGATGACCTAGGTAACTTAACCTAAATCCTAAGCTATCTAATGGGGTTTAATTCAGTGTAAAGAGTTTACCAGTGACTCCGGGTCTTGAACAAAGGGCCCCACCCTCTCATTAGCCTGAGAGGGATTCGATTTGATGATTAAATCACAAATCAATTCTTCATTAGAGGATTAGTGGAACTTAAGGAACAAGAGGTAATCTGGGGGGTAAAACAACCTTTTGACCCAGTCGTTATTATGAACAACCTATGAAGGATTAACTTACTAATCATGGTTATATCGAGTGGACACAATATATCTACAGTGAGGGGAGTGCGACTACGGGCTAGTGGAGTGATCCGGTAGATAACAAATGGGGATATTCGTTGTAACTTTAGCCAATTAATCTCGGATCGTTGGAGTCCATGATCTGTAGGTAGGTCCCCTTACTAGCTCACAAACGGATTAGCCTTAGAGTAGCGTGATAAGTTGATTTGAATCGTTTAAATACGAATGAATAGAATAAGTAAATATATGTGATATAATTACACGTTTAATTTTAGAATTAAACGAAATTGGAGAATTGATTAATATTATTAAATTCATGAATAGAGTTTCAAGGTATTAAATTAATTTAATATTTGATATTAAATTAATTAATATTTGATATTAAATTAATAGAATTAATTAAATTATTTAATTAATTATTAGTTATTAATTTTATTAGAAAAATTAATTTTGAATTAATTTTTGTAAAATTAATAAAATTTCAGTTTTGTTTTTTGAAATAAAAACTGAAAATCTTTTTTAATCTTGAAAATAGTTTTCAAAATGAAAAAAAAATGAAAAATGAAAAACCAAAAGTGGGTGTTTCCCACTTTTGGAACCAAGCACCTTACTCATATTTTCACTTCAATTTTAGCTAAATAATGAAGGTGGAGCTGGAATTCATGCAGAAGGTTTGTTGCTTGAATGTCATGCAATATAAACTTCAATTCTAAGTGAAAATCAGGCATGTAAAAGTTTGTATTTTTGCTGAGAATTTGTGTTTGAAGAAGTGTTCTTCACACTGTGTAAAACCAATAACCTCGTCTCCAATTTCCTTCGATTCAAGCTTGTTTTGAGTTCCACAACTCAATCTAAGGCTCCAAGAGAATAATAGGGAAGACCTTATGGTGGTTCACAACCAAAGGAAAGGAGATTGCAACTCAAGATCGTGATTCAAGAGCTACTTCAAAGGTTAGTGTCGAAACTCTAATTTTAGTTTATGAACATGTTGAATTTGAAGCCAAAATTAACGAATTAGAATGCTTAATGATCCTGTTTTCTTCCACTACTTGCTTCCTTATTCCAACAATTGGTATTAGAGCATCATTTAAGCATTCAATTCGATTTAATCTTGTTTGGTGGGTGTTTTCCATAAGTTGTATGAAAATGATGAACTAATATGGTTTTTGTCTGAGTTCTGGCATTGTTTCCTCTTCAATTGATAGGATCTACTAGCATGCAACGGAAGTAAATAAAATCAATATGCACTCTAATTACATTTAATATGAGTTCTAAAAGAATACTTAAATAGAAATTTAAGAAGAGGGTTTCTCAACAACATACCTTTGATGAATTCTCCAATTCCAAGTTGCTCTTCACATGATTTCAGCTTCAATTCAATAGTGAACCACCAAGAGATCTTCTCTACTATTCTTAGCCTTGAATTTGAGTGGTGGAAGCAATTGGAGTGAATTTGTGAAGGAAAAAAATGGTGTTTTGTCAAGAAGAACACTGCAGTAAGAACTTTTCCAGTTGCAAAAAAACTCTACCCACATCTTCAAATTGAAGAGGTTTTATATTTTATTCACATGTAAGCACTAAAGTTCAACAACATTAACACTTCAATCACCTGAAATTCAGTGGGAAAGGTGTGTAATTGGAGGTGATACACCTCCTACTTGGAGTTTTGTGGATTTTTCCACTAACTCCTCTAATTTTCAATCTTTTTATTTTAAATTCACATTCTAATTAATTCTAAAATTAACTAAATTTTAATTTAATCAATTCATAGTTAATTAAATTGAAAATATCAAAATTCAATTTCTCAAATTGAATTGAAAATGAAAATTAATTTGATTTTTAATTAATTAAACATATTTAGTTAATTAAAATAACAATTTAATATCAAATATTAAATTAATCACACAGCTAATTTTAAACATGAATCCTATTCATATAATTAATATTTAAATAAATATTTAAATATTATAAACTCTCCAATTCCATTTAATTTCAATAAATTAAATGTTAATTAATTATATCAAATATAGTTATACAAACCCTAATTTGAATTTTGAACTATTCAAACTCAACCCCTAATTTCAATTTGAACATTTTCAAACTGAAATTCAATTTGAACAATTCAAATTGATATCATTAAAAATTCATTTAATTTATTAATTAAGGTGAATATTTTACGAGCTAGTAGAGGGACCTTATGGACCTACAGATCATGAGCTCCAACGATTTAAGATTAATTGACTAAAACTCTTTAGAACAAATTAATCAGTATTCGTTAACTATCAAGTCACACCACTATAGCTCGATAGTTGCACTCTCCTCACTATAGATATATTTATGTCCACTTGATTTAACCATAATCAGTAAGTTGACTCTTCACAGGTTGTTCGTAACGGCTGGGTCAATATGTTGGTTTACCGGATATTACATTGTCTGCTTAAGTTCTACTGATTCTCTAATGAACAATTGGTTTATGATCCAATCACTAAACTGGATCCTTCTCGGGCCAATGAGAGGGTGGACCCCTTGTTAGACTTGGATTCAGTATTTAAGAGAACAACCTTTCTCATATCCCTAAATTAGGTAGGTGTGAATTCCTTATTGCACCCTATGTCCCCAGCTATCTACCCGATCTTACCCCTGAAATGGGAGGCTTATTACGCTGGTGCTTTTGAGCCAACCCTTACCTATGCAAATCTAAGGATAATCCCGAATAAATAGGAGTTCATAGTTAGCTCAGGATTAAGATCGAGTTACCTAGGTCATCTAAGCGAAATAGTCAATCTTAAACAGTAAACAACGTTATAAAGTAAGAGTGACTTATTTCTTGGTCCGATCTTACGCAAACTCATTACATAGGACGCTCCCATTCCTCATGTCAATATATGAACGAATCAGGATCACTTATTTGTTGCACCTTACTACAAATTGTAACAACTACAGAGTGGACTGCATTCGACAGTGTTACCAGAATAAGGCACTCAACTTTATTCGTATACTATAGATCATTTTAATTATTTACTCGAACCTGATTCACTTTTATGTCTCCACATAAAATTCAAGTATTCATATAATAGTCATGAATCTTAGTTTATTAGATTTAGACTTTATAAGTGAAATTTATAGATTCAATAACAACTTTATTGAAGTAATATCGAATAACATCTTTATTGATAATAGAATATGTTTAACTTTACAAACTGCGAGTTTTAAGATATATAACCCAACATCAATTACATTGTAATTCTTGCAATTGGCTCTTATTTGATGGGCTTTAATGTGTGTTTAAGTGTCTGTAATACCTTTGGAGTCATTAGAGTTGCAATTAGAATGTAAAGGACAAAAGAAGTGAAGAAGGTGGAGCAGCAGCTTGGGATCAAGGCATCACAGCAACAAAGCACAAACAAAACAAGTAGATAGATGCACACTAGAAAACTCAAAACAACTTACTACGCACCCCCTTACCAGACCCCACTCGACACAACCAACTCAATTCGACATCCCAATTTGTCATTCGATGAGACGACCCCAACTGACACAGAACACCCAACCACACCTTTCTCCCAATGTCACACTAAACAAATAAATGGTCCCGGGACTCCACACCACCCACACATAGGAGACACCCTCCCCTCAGAAGATACATCCAACCTTCTTAACCAATCCCTCATACCCAATCGATCCCTCATGGCTAACAAAGCACAAAATGAGTGACGCGAAATACCACCCCCCGACCATAGAAGACATGCCTAAGACACCCTAGGACGACGATGATGCACACTCTCCCACACACATGCAATAGAAAACCGACCACTAGCACTTGGAACCCACACCCAGTAATCCTTCCCACTCACCCTAGGCCTTATTGCCTGAATCAAACCTAGATCTCGAGCAACTCCCACGATACTGTAGGCCACCTCCACCTTCCCTCACCATCCATAAACTCTGATAAATGCGTCTCTAGTCTACAAGGTGCATCATAAACTACCCTAGACCCATACGTCTCCCAAATTCCCCCCCCCCCCTCCCCCTGGTAACCAAGGGTCCCACCAAACAAAACAAGATCTCCCATCGCCCACCATCAAATGAACTAGATGTTTGAAGTCATTAATCTCCTCACACCAGGCAAACGGGACTAGCCCTCAAGCACAAAACCTCCTTGCTTCACTCCGAACTGCCCATAAGGACCTCCCACGCAGTACATACGCTTCCATCCACGCCACCCACAAAGAACCAGACTTAACTAATAGAACCCAAAGCAGTTTCATAATAGCAGCCTGATTCCAAGAAGACACATGAGCAACACCCAAACCTCCCTTACCCTTCGGCAAGCACACCTCATCCCACGCAACCCGCGCACTGCCTTGACTCTCCACATTACCCTTCCATAAAAACCTCCTCAAAAGATGATCCACCTCATGAGTGACACACACATGCAATACGAAGATGCTGCACCAAAACACCTAAAAGGAATGTAAGACAGACCTGACGAGCTGCAACCTTCCAGCAAAAGAGAGGGACCGAGCTGTAATCCTTTGGATTAGGGGGGCACAATCCCCAACCTTCAACCGACCAGCTAGTTATCCCTAAATCAAGTAGGCGTGAATTCCGTCTTGCACCCGATATCCCCAGTTATCGACCTGGTCTTACCCCTGAAATGGGAGGCTTATTAAGCCGGCGTTGTTGTGAAAACCCTCAAGCATGCAAATCTAAGGATAATTCTGAATAGACTCGTTCATAGTTAGCTCAGGATTAAGATCGAGTTACCTAGGTCATCTAAGCGGAATAGTCAGTCTTAAACAATAAACAACATTATATATTAAGAATGATTTATTTCTTGGTCCGATCTTATGCAAACTCATTGCATAGTACGCCCCTACTTCTCATGTCAATACATGAAAAAATCTCGATCTCTTTGTTTATAGTATCTTTACAACAACTTGTAACAGCTACAGAGTATGCCGCATCCAATAGTGTTACCAGAATAAGGTATCCAACCTTAATCATATACCATAGATCGTTTTGGCTATTTACTCGATATTGATCCATTTTTGTCTCTGCATAAAGTTCAAGTATTCATATAATGTCATGGATCTTAGTTTATTGGACTTAGATTTTATGAATTCAATTAATAGATTCAACATCTTTATTGATAATAGAATATGTTCAATTTTACAAATTGCGAGTTTTAGGACATACAACCCAACAAAAATTCCTTTCTAGGGTTCATAAGTACCTTTTGAACCAAATCTCGTCCAAATTTTGACATGGAGCAGTTTGACAAGTAAAACCGTAAAGTTTGTATTTTTGGACTCGTTCTGGACCTTTTGGTCAAAAGTTCATCCATACAGGTACAAAACTATTGTCCAGCGTTCATAGGTAACTTTTAAACCAAATTTTGATCAAATTTGGACTGAGAGCACATTTCGTCATGTAGAAACCCAAAGTTTGTCCTTTTCGGACTCTTTCTTGACCTTTTGTGTCAAAGTTCGTCCACATAGGTACAAAACTCATCTTCAAGGTTAATAAGTATCTTTTGAACCAAACTTCGTCCAAATTTGGACTTGGAGTACATTTGGACAAATGGAAACCCAAAGTTCGTCATTCTCAGATTCTTTCTTGCTCTTTTGTGTCTAAGTTCGTCCACACTGGTACAAAACTCCTCTCTAGGGGTCATAAGTATGTTTTGAACCAAACTTCTTCCAAATTTGGACTTGGTTCATTTCGACAAGGAGAAACCCAAAGTTTGTCCTTTTTAGTCTCTTTCTTAACTCTTTGTGCCAAAGTTTGTCCACATTGGTACAAAATTCGTTTCTAGGGTTCATAAGTGCCTTTTTAACCAAACTTTGTCCAAATTTTGACTTGGAGCACATTTCGACAAGTAGAAACCCAAAGTTCATATGTTTGGACTCGTTCTTGACCTTTTGGTAAAAAGTTCATTCATACAGGTACAAAACTATTGTCCAACATTCATAAGTAACTTTTAAACCAAACTTCGACCAAATTTGGACTAAGAGCACATTTCGACACGTAGAAACCCAAAGTTCATCCTTTGGGGACTCTTTCTTGACCTTTTGTGTCAAAGTTCATCCATACTAGTACAAAACTCATCTTCAAGGTTAATAAGTATCTTTTTAACCAAAGTTCATCAAAATTTAGACTTGGAGCAAATTTTGACAAGTAGAAACCCGAAGTACGTCCTTTTCAAACTCTTTCTTAACATTTTGTGCTAAGGGTCATCCATACACGTACAAAACTCATTTCTAGGGTTCATAAGTACCTTTTGAACCAATGTTCGTCCAAATTTTGAATTATAGCAGACTTCGACGTGTTAACCCAAAGTTCGTCCTTTTTGGACTCTTTGAAATTTTATGTCAAAGTTCGTCCACATAGAAACAAAACTCCTCTCCAAGCTTCATAAGTATCTTTAGAACCAAACATCGTCCAAATTTGGACTTGGAGCACATTTCGACAAGCAGAAACCCAAAGTTCGTCCTTTCCGAACTCTTTCTTGACATTTTGTGTAAAGGTTCATCCACAAAGGTATAAAACTTCTTTCCAGGGTTCAAAACAACATTTTGAACTAAAGTTCGTCCAAATGTAGAATTATAACAGACTTCGACGTGTAGAAACCCAAAGTTCATCCTTTTCAGACTCTTTCTTGATCTTTTGTGTCTAAGTTCTTCCCAACTGGTACAAAACTCCTCTAAAAACTTCTTCCAAATTTGGACTTAGAGCACATTTCGACAAGTAGAAACCAATGTTCGTTGTTTTTAGTCTCTTTCTTTACCCTTTATGCTAAAAGTTCGTCCACATAGGTACAAAATTGCTTTCTAGGGTTCATAAGTACCTTTTGAACCAAACTTCATCGAAATTTTTGTTGGGTTTTATGTCCTAAAACTCGCAATTTATAAAATGATAAACATTTTCTATAACCAATATATTTATTATTGATTTCATAAATTGTATGAAAGTCTAAATCCAATAAACTAAGACCCATGACTATTGTATGATTACTTGAACTTTATGTGGAGACATAAGAGTGAGTCAGGTTAGAGTAAACAGTCAAAATGATCTATCGTACATGAATAAGGTTGGGTACCTTATTCTGGTAACACCATTGGATGCGGCCTACTCTGTAGTTGTTACAAAGAGTTGTAAAGTGCTACATACGATGTGATCCTAATTCATACATGTTATGACATGAAGAGCGAGGGCGTCCTGTGCAATGAGTTTGCATAAAATCAAGACCAAGAAATAAGTCACTTTTACTTTATAACGTTGTTTACTGTATAAGACTGACTATTTCACCTAGATAACCTAGATAACTTGATCTTAATCCTGAGTTAACTATGAACTCCTGTTTATTCAGGATTGCCCTTAGATTTGCATAGGTGAGGGTTGGCTCAACAGTGCCCGCTCAATAAGACTCTCATTTCAAGGATAAGATCGGATAGATAGTTGGAGACATAGGGTGCAAGACGGAGTTCACGCCTATCCGATTTAGGGATAGGAGAAAGGTTGTTCTCTCAAGTACTAAATCTAGGTCTTGAACAAGGGGCCCCACCCTCTCACTGGGTTGAGAGAGTTTGGTTTAGTGATTGGATTACAATCCAATTGTTCATTAGATGATTAGTAGGGACTTGAGGAATAAGACGTAATCTTGGGGGTAAAACAGATATTTGACCCAGCCATTATTACGAGCAACCTGTGAAGGGTCGACTTGCTGATTATGGTTAAATCATGTGGACATAATATATATATAGTGAGGGGAGTGCAACTGTGGTCTTTAGTGGAGTAACCCATTAGTTAAGAATGGGGATTAATCTGGTCTAATGGGTTTAGCCAATTAATCACAGATCGTTGGAGCCCATGATCTATAGGTCCGCGAGGTTCGCCTACAAGCTCGTAACGGACTAGCTCTAGAATAGCGTGATAAGTTAATTTGAAACGTTCAAATTAGAATTAAGGGAATTAGTAATTATATGAGATGTAATTACGTGTTTAATTTGAGAATTACACGGAATAGGAGAATTTATATGTTTAAATATGATTTAAATATACAAAGATGGATATGTGTTAAAATTAATTTAATATTTGATATTAAATTAATTAAGTTTTATTTAGAATTAATTTATGAAATTAATTTTATTTTTCAGTTTTAAAATCAAAATGAATTTTGAAATCAAATTTTGATTTTTGAGATAAAATTGAAAAGAGAAAACAAAACACAAAAATAGAAAAAGTTTATTTTCCATTATCCATCTTTCAAGTTGCTCACATAAAATGCATTCAACTTTTCCTTGTCTTCTCCAAGCATGAGCTGCAACTCATGCAACTCTCTCCTTTGCATGTGGATCTGCAATATAATGAAGAGATTGGAGTGAAAATCGGGCATGCAATCTATAGAGAATTTTAGAGAAAATTTGGGTTGAAGAAAGGGTTCTTCAATAAGATTACTACAATGAGCATTTCTCCTTCATCCCTTGATTCAAGCTTGTTTTGAGTTCCACAACTCAGTCTAGAGCACTAAGAGAATAGTGAGGAAGATCTTGAGGTGGTCTGCAACAAGATTTGGAGAAGATAGCAGCTGGAGAAGGAGCTTTGAAGAAGTTCTACAAGAGGTATGTCTTGGAACTCATTTGTTTTCTGCAAGAGCATGCTTTATATTTTGTCAAAATTAGTGAATTAGAGTGCTTAGATGATCCTTGTGCTTCCGCTGCTGCTGATACATTCCAACAATTTTGATTTCTGAGCACAGTTCGACAAATAGAAACTCAAAATTCATCATTTTTGGAGTCTTTCATAATCTTTTGGTCCAAAGTTCATCCATATAGGTACAAAACTCCTGTCTAGGGTTCGCAAGTAACTTTGAAACCACACTTCGACCAAATTTTGAATGAGAGCAAAATTACATAGAAGCTCAAAGTTCATCCTTTTTCAAACTTTTTCTTGACCTTTTGTGTCAAAGTTCGTCCACACAGGTACAAAACTCCACTCCAGGGTTCATAAGTAATTTTTGACAAAACTTCGTCCAAATTTGGACTTGGAGAACATTTCGACAAATAGAAACCCAAAGTTTGACCTTTTCGAACTCTTTCTTGACATTTTGATCCAAAGTTCATCCACACAGATGCAAAACTCCTTTCCAGGGTTCAAAAGGTAGTTCATCCAAATTTTGAATTATAGCAGACTTCGACGTGTAGAAACCCAAAGTTCGTCCTTTTCGGAATCTTTCTTGACCTTTTGTGTCTAAGTTCATCCATACTGGTACAAAACTCCTTTCTTGGGTTTATAAGTATCTTTTGAACCAAACTTCATCCAAATTTTGACTTGGAGCACATTTCGACAAGTAAAAACCCAAAGTTTGTCATTTTTGGACTCTTTCTTGACCTTTTGGTCCAAAGTTGATCCATACAGGTACAAAACTATTTTCCAACGTTCATAAGTAACTTTTAAACCAAACTTCGACAAAATTTGGACTAAGGGCACATTTCAATACGTAGAAACCCAAAGTTCGTCATTTGAGGACTCTTCTTGACCTTTTGTGTCAATGTTCGTCCACATATGTCCAAAACTCCTCTCAAGGGGTCATACTTCTTTTGTACAAAACTTTATACAAATTTGGACTTGAAGCACATTTCAATAAGTAGATACCCAAAGTCTGTCCTTTTAGGACTCTTTCTTGACATTTTGTGCTTAGATCATCCACACAAGTACAAAATTCCTTTCCAGGGTTCGTAAGTATCTTTTGAACCAAAGTTCATCCAAATTTGGAATTATAGCGAACTTCGACATGTAAAAACCCAAATTTCATCTATTTCAAACTCTTTCTTGACATTTGGTGTCTAACTTCACCCACAATGATACAAAACTCTACCCCAGGCTTCAGAATTAACTTTTGAACCAAACTTCTTCAAAATTTTGATTTGGGGCACATTTCAACAAGTAGAAACCCAAAGTTCTTTCCTTTTAGTGTCTTCCTTACCTTTATGCCAAAGTTCTTCCACATAGGTACAAAATTTCTTTCTTGGGTATATAAGTACCATTTGAATAAAACTTTGCCCAAATTTTGACTTGAAGCACAATTTGACAAGTAGAAACCCAAAGTTCGTCCATCCAGGCACAAAATTCCTGTCTAGGGTTCATTAGTAACTTGTAAACCAAACTTCATTTGAATTTGGCCAAGAGCACATTTTGACATGTAGAAACCCAAAGTTCATCCTTTTCTAACTCTTTCTTGACCTTTTGTGTCAAAGTTCGTCCACACAGGTACAAACCCCCTCTCCAGGGTTCATAAGTATCTTTTTAACCAAACTTTGTCCAAATTTGGACTTGGAGCACATTTTGATAAGTAGAAACCCAAAGTTCGTAATTTCGAACTCTTTCTTAACATTTTGTGCCAAGGGTCATCCACACATGTACACAACTCACTTCTAGGGTTCATAAGTACCTTTTCAAGCAAACTTCATTCAAATTTGGAATTATAGATGACTTCGACGTGTAGAAACCCAAAGTTCCTTTTTTTACTCTTTCTTGACCTTTTGTGTCTGAGTTCGTCTACATTGGTACAAAACTTCTCTCCAGGTTTCATATTTTATGAACCAAACTTCTTCCAAATTCGGACTAAGAGCACATTTCGACAAGTAGAAACCCAAAGTTCGTCATTTTTAGTCTTTCTTTACCCTTTGTGAAAAAGTTCGTCCACGTTGGTACAAAATTCCTTTCTAAAATTTTGACTTCCGAGCACATTTCGAAAACTAGAAACTCAAAATTCGTCATTTTTGGACTCTTTCTTGACCTTTTGTTCCAAAGTTCATCCATACAGGTACAAAACTCCTGTCTAGGGTTCGCAAGTAACTTTTAAACCAAACTTCTATCAAATTTGGAAAGAAAGCACATATCGACACGTAGAAACCCAATGTTAGTCCATTTTGGACTTATTCTTGACCTTTTGTGTCAAAGTTCGTCCACACAGATACAAAACTCCTCTCCGGGGTTCATAAGTAAATTTTGAACAAAACTTCGTCAAAATTTGACTCTTTCTTTACCTTTTATTCCAAAGTTCATCCACACAGATACAAAACTCATGTCCAAGGTTCAAATGTACCTTTTGAACGAAAGTTCGTCCAAATTTGGAATTATAGGAGACTTCGTCATGAAGAAACTCAAAGTTTGTCCTTTTCGGACTTTTTCTTGACGTTTTGCGTCTAAATTCGTCCACCCTTGTCCAAAACTCGTCTCTAGGGTTCATAAGTATCTTTTGAACCAAACTTCTTCCAAATTTGGACTTAGAGCACATTTCGACAAGTAAAAACTAAAAGTTCGTCATTTTTAGTCTCGTTCTTTACTCTTTGTGCCAAAGTTCGTCCACGTAGATACAAAATTCTTTTCTAGGGTTCATAAGTATCTTTTGAACCAAACTTCGTCCAAATTTTGACTTGGAGGACATTTTGACAAGTAGAAACCCAAAGTTCCTCGTTTTTGGACTCTTTTCCCTTTTGGTCAAAGGTTCATCCATACAGGCACAAAACACTTGTAGGTTCATAAGTATCTTTTGAACCATACTTCGACCAAATTTGGGCTGAGAGTATGTTTCGACACCTAGAAACCCAAAGTTCGTCCTTTTCAAACTCTTTCTTGACCTTTTATGTCAAAGCTCGCCCACACAGGTACAAAACTCCTCTCCAGGGTTCATAAGTATGTTTATAACCAAACTTCGTCAAAATTTGGATTTGGAGCATATTTCGATAAGTAGAAACCCAAAGTTGGTCCTTTCCGGACTCTTTCTTGACCTTTTGTTCCAAAGTTCATCCACACAGATACAAACTCATTTCCAGGGCTCAAATGTACCTTTTGAACCAAACTTCATCCAAAATTGGAATTATAGCAGACTTCGACGTGAAGAAACCCAAAGTTCGTCCTTTTCGGACTCTTTCTTGACCTTTTGTGTGTATGTTCGTCCACCCTGGTCCAAAACTCCTCTCTAGCGTTCATAAGTATCTTTTGAACCAAACTTCTTCCAAATTTGGACTTAGAGCACATTTCAACAAGTAAAAACCAAAAGTTTGTCCTTTTTAGATTCGTTCTTTACCCTTTGTGCCAAAGTTCGTCCACATAGGTACAAAATTCTTTTCTAGGGTTCATAAGTACCTTTCTAACCATACTTCTTCCAAACGTTGACTTGGAGCACATTTTGACATGTCGAAACCTAAAGTTTGTCATTTTTGGATCTTTCTCCTTTTGGTCCAAAGTTCATCCATATAGGTACAAAACTTCTATCCTGGGTTCATAAGTAATTTTTAAACCAAATTTTGTCGAAATTTGGACTAAATCACATTGCGACACGTAGAAACCCAAACGTCCTTTACGAACTCTTTCTTTACCTTTTGTGTCAAAGTTCGTCCACATAGGTACAACACTCATCTTCAAGGTTAATAAGTATCTTTTGAACCAAACTTCGTCCAAATTTGGACTTGGAGTACATTTGGACAAATGGAAACCCAAAGTTCGTCATTCTCGGACTCTTTCTTGCTCTTTTGTGTCTAAGTTCGTCCACACTGGTACAAAACTCCTCTCTAGGGGTCATAAGTATGTTTTGAATCAAACTTCTTCCAAATTTGGACTTGGTTCATTTCGACAAGGAGAAACCCAAAGTTCGTCCTTTTTAGTCTCTTTCTTAACTCTTTGTGCCTATCCAGGGTCAATACTCCTATCCAGTGTCCATAAGTAACTTTTAAACCAAACTTTAATCAAGATTGGACTGAGAGCACAATTCGATACGTAGAAACCCAAAGTTCGTCCTTTTCGAACTCTTTCTTGACCTTTTGTGTCAAAGTTCGTCCACATAGGTACAAAATTCCTCTCCAGGGTTCATAAGTATGTTTTGAACTAAACTTCGTCCAAATTTGGACTTGGAGCACATTTCAACAAGTAGAAACCCAAAGTTCATCCTTCTCGGACTCTTTATTGACATTGTGTGCCAAGGGTCATCCACACACATACAAAACTCATTTCCAGGGTTCATAAGTACCTTTTGAACAAAAGTTCGTCTAAATTTGGAATTATAGCAGACTTCGACGTGTAGAAACCCAAAGTTCGTCATTTTCAGACTCTTTATTGACCTTTTGTTTCTATGTTCGTCCACATTGGTACTGTCACACCCCTTCCCTGATTACCCTCTTAATCTAGAAGAAGATGTGATGGTAGCAGTTACTAGACCCATTGCCAGCACTTACCATCTTAAACCCTCTAACCTGAGTACCAACCTGATAAACATTATTTATGTACACAACCAATACGCCCTCGTAAGGCCCTAAATAATATTTTACATAATCACATGCAACAGTCATGACATAACATTTACAGGAAAAATATTTACAACAAAGTTCTGAACTCTCTCAAAACATATGTACATAGATAAACCATCAACCTAAATTCTTCTTAACAAGCCGAGCCTTTCAGTGGCAAGCAGCAGCAGGATCAACTTTATGAAACCTGACTGCTACCTGGAAAAGGAAAACATAGAAAATTTGTGAGCTGGTAGCACAGTGAGTGACTATAAAATCATATTACACCATGCCTTACATTATTATAAACATGTAAATATATTGAAGAGCATCTCAAGAAACTTCCTCTAAACATAAACATTGATAAACATTCTTAAACATAATTAAACATCACTACTCCTTAGTTGAGAACGAGCATACATCGCTCTAGTTCCCAACGTCTGTCACCGGCTAAGAGACCCATACTTCGGCCTCTCTTTGCTGATATATGGCCTAGGAGACCCATACTTCGACCTCTCATTCAGAACTACCTACGTGCACGTAGAGTTTTCTAAGTACCATCAACACCTTAGGTACTATTACCTAGATACCTTCTCCGTGTCCTTCAGTACCGGGTTATTTCCTAGCATTAAATCAAGCTCAATTGCATACCATGTACACAAAGACTCATACTATCATAGCCTTCCTCCAAAAACGCATGCTTTTCAATCATAGGAACTTAAATTTTTTAATGAATTCACAACATACCTTGGCATGCGTTTAAACATATACAAGCTAGAGAAGAAATGTTATGCAATTCATTAAACATTTGTTGCTTGAGAAAGTACAAATTCATCATCAACATCACTGTAACTTACATGGTCTTTTATACATAAGCATTGAAAGCATTAAGTTCATTTTAGTCACTCACAACTCGTTTGGGCTCTTAACAGGTTATATGCCTCTCTAGCTCCTCTTGGCCTGAAAGAACATAATTCCCGGTTAGATTCCTTAGAATTCTCATCAAAATGCTTCAAATAGTTTGCTTACTAGTGAAATTTTCATCAACAAATTCAGCATTATTAGCAAGATGATCATCATGAGCAAGATTATCCTCATGAGCGAGATTCTCATGAGTGAGATCCTCATAAGCGAGATCATTCATTTCACTAGCAAGACTTCACCACAGCGAGATTTACCACTTTCTTGCGAAATTTGCCACTTTCTAGCGAGATTTGCCACTTTCTAGCAAGATTCTCTTCTTAAGCGATATTCAGCAAAAACCAGCGAGATTTTCATCCTTAGCGAGATCCACCTCTTCCTTATCTCGCTCTCATTCTCGTACATTTCGAATGGCACTGGTCTCACTTAATTTGCTCAGGTGATTTTCCAAAACCGACCTTCTGAAGTTCCTCTTCCTTTTGTACTTCCTACCGCCACCCATGTTCAAAGGTTAAACTGCCACCTCATCCAGCACTTAGTGCTTCTGGCAAAACTCAGTTACTTCCTCTTTAGTCCTTTCTTTCTTCTTCTTTCTCTTTTTTTTTTCCTTCATTTGTAATTTCCTTGTACCTACACCGTAAATTTTCCACTTATCAAATAATTAATATAACATCCTCATGGCTAAACATGCTTATATAGGAAACGTAGAATTCGTGGTTTACAGGAACAAAACACCTCTCAAGGGTTCATAAGTATCTTTTGAACCAAACCTCTTTCAAATTTGGACCTAAGCACAATTCTACAAGTAGAAACCCAAAGTTCATCCTTTTCAGTCTCTTTCTTTACCCTTTGTGCAAAAGTTCGTCCACATAGGTACAAAATTCCTTTCCAGGGTTCATAAGTACCTTTTGAACTAAACTTCATCCAAATTTTGACTTGGAGCACATTTCAGAAGTAGAAACCAAAAGATCGTCATTTTTTTTTACTTTATCTTGACCTTTTGGTCCAAAGTTCATCCATGCAGGTGCAAAACTCCTGTCCATCATTCATAAGTAACTTTTAAACCAAACTTCATCCAAATTTGGACTGAGAGCACATTTCAACAAGTAGAAAACCAAAGTTTGTCCACATAGGTACAAAACTCCTCTATAGGGAACATAAGTATCTTTTTAACCAAACTTCTTCAACATTCATTTCGACAAGTATTCCAAAGTACGTCATTTATAGTCTCTTTCTTTACCCTTTGTGCCAAAGTTCGCCCGCAAAGATACAAAATTCCTTTTTAGGGTTCATAAGCACTTTTTGAACCAAACTTCGTCCATATTTTGACTTGGAGTACATTTCAACAAGTAAAAACCTAAAGTTCATCATTTTTGGACTCTTTCTTGACCTTTTTGTCCGAATTTCATCCATATAGTACAAAACTATTATCCAACGTTCACAAGTAACTTTTAAACCAAACTTTGACGAAATTAGGACTGAGAGCACATTTCAACATGTAGAAACACAAATTTCATCCTTTTCGGACTCTTTCTTGACCTTTTCTTGACCTTTCTTAAGTATCTTTTGAACCAAACTTCGTTGAAATTTGGAATTATAGTAGACTTCGACATCTAGAAACCCAATGTTCGACCTTTTCAGACTCTTTATTGACCTTTTGTGTCTAAGTTCGTCCACATTGGTACAAAACTCCTCTCCAGAGTTCATAAGTATCTTTTGAACCAAACATCTTTTGGGGACACTTTCTTGACCTTTTGTGTCAATGTTCGTCCGCACATGTACAAAACTCCTCTCCCATAAGTATCTTTTATACCAAACTTCATCCAAATTTGGACTTGGAGCACATTTCGACAAGTAGAAACCAAAACTTCATCCTTTTTAGTCTCTTTCTTTACCATTTGTGCCAAAGTTCGTCCACATAGGTACAAAACTCCTTTTTAGGGTTCATAAGCTTTTG
>NW_024064915.1:82955-98841 GCF_009727055.1 Benincasa hispida | reverse complement strand
AGTCGCCACGACTAGTACAAACTCAAATGTTTTACGGTGTCAGTGAACGCTCTTTTGACACTTCCCTTCATCCAAATTTTGATTTGGAGCACATTTCGACAAGTACAAACCAAAGCTCCTCATTTTTTGGACTCTTCTTGACCTTTGGTCCAAAAGTTCGATCCATATTAATACAAACCTGTCCAGTTGTTCAATAAGAGACTGTTAAACCAACTTCATTCCAAATTTGACTAAGGATCAACATTTCAGCACGAGTCAGGAAATACAAGAAAAGTTCAATCCTTTGCGGACTCTTCTTTTGACCTTTTGTTGAAAGTAAAGTTTCGTACCACATAGTGTATATAAACTCCTTCTCCAGGGTTCATAAGTATTCTTTTGAAACCAAACTTTGTCCAAATTTGGACTTTTGAGCACATTTCAACAAGTAGAAACACATAGTTCGTCCTGTTGTCTCTTTCTTTACCCTTTCGTGCCGAGCATCACAATAGGTTACAACATTCTTGATTTAGGTTTCACACAGTCGACTTTTAAACCAAAATTCTGACAAAATTTGGACGTGAGGCACATGTTCAACAATACTGTGTTTATTAAAAACCCACAAGAATTTCGTCCCTTTTGGGCACTATTTCCTTTCATACCTTTTTGTTCAAACATTTATCTAATTACTAGGCTTCCAACCAAACTTCCTCTTTTGAGTGGATCATAGAAGTTTTCTTCCACCTCATTTGGAACCTCTGAAGAAACATCAGACAATTATTATGTATATCCATTCATCAAAGTCCGTAACCGCCATAATTTCGTCCTTGCTCGACTCTTACTTTTTCTTTTATTGTGTCAAAGGTTCGTCCCAGACAGGGTATTCATGAACAGGAAATCCTCTGCAGAAGGTTCACTAAGTATCTTTTGAAACACAAAGTCATCATCCAAATTGGACTGTAGAGCACATTTCAACAAGTTCAACACAAATGATTATCCGTTTTTATGTCTCATTTCATTTTACCCTTTGTTTGCCAAAGTTCATCCACAATTAGTCAAAATTTTATGTCTAGGGTTCACAAGTACCTCTCTAAACCAAATTTTGAACAAAATTTGGACTGAGAGCACAATTCACCTCAAAGTCGTTTTTTTTGGATCTATTTCGTGGAACTTATTATGACTTGCTACAAAGTCTTCATTTCAAGATCTAAGGTTTTACTAAAAACTTCCTCTCTCATGTTCAGGCTGTTCAGTAAGTGTTCTTTATGTCTTGTTAAAAATCGTAATTGAGAACATCGTCCAATTTGAGACTTGGAGCTAACATCGAAACGTGATTAGAAAAGCACCCATGATTCTTTCTCCTTTTGCCGAACTATCATTTGGTTTCCTTTACTTCATCATATCAAAAGATTCGGTCACACAAGTTAAACTACCTTCTACTTAAGAGTTCATATGTACGAGTTTCTTTATTTGATAACCAAAGCATTCGATCGCAAAATTTATGAGACATTGAAGCAATCATTTCTTTGAGCAAGTTTACGCAAAGTCGTCCATATGTTTTTGTACTTAATTTCTGATGTACCCTTTGTTAGTGCTCCAAGTTTCATCCACGTACGGTACAAAATATTAATACACACTATATTCTAAGAGGTCTCAACAGTACCCTTTCTTTCTATAAATCACCAAATTTTTTAGCTAAGGAAGTGCTCCCCAGTTATCAATGATCGTAGGAAACTACTCAATGTTCGTCCCTTCTGCTGGACTTCTTTTCTTGCCTTTTTTGTTAGTCTCAAACACGTTCCAGTCTCACACACTGGTAACAAAACTCCTCTCCAGTTATAGTATTTCTTTTAAAACCCCCGAAACCCTTCCTTCAAAGTTTTTCATCTCATTTAACGTCACGCAGCCTAGACAAAATGAATACAATTTTATGGTCCAATATTTTGCCCATAGGTATCTAAGTCGTTTAATTTGTATAACCTCAAACTTCGAGCCTATACAATTGACTCTTTGATATGATGCCGATATAGCTTATCTTCACGTATCACATCATGGATTCGGAAATACAATCCAGCCAACAAGGTTCGTCCTTGTCTAACGGGCTACACTCACAGTTTAATTCTATATTTGACCTTTTTTGGTGTTGTGTAGTTATTAAGATCATAATCATTAAGTACGTCTCAATCACTAATTTAAGAATAACACAGAAAAAAACATAAACTCCGTCTCAAGGACTTATTGAGCATAAGGGTTGATCATTTATAACACTTGTTTATTACTTCCTCAACAAACCATTTTATCATTTTCCCAAGTATTAGTTCTTACGTTGAAAGAGGCCCGAAACAAATTATTCGACAATGTGAGCAAATTCCCAATAGAGTTTTCTGGTTATCCTTTGTTTACGTGACTAACTGTAGTGTCATCTGTGTAATGCAGTGGACACTTCTATCTAAGTATAATTAGAGCGAAAATGGGATAGATTAATCAAGAATAATTGTATCATATTAGGGCCACAGTACGTAAAACACTTTTACCTAGATGCTATATGCGAACAGGGTTATAAACGTTATAACGTGCTGGAACACTGATTTTACATGAACACATTAAAGTTTTCCCAGTGCCCCTTAATTTTGATTTTTTATATTGTTAATACTCATCAAGACAAGACTTGTCGACATTTAGAACAGTCGAAAAGTTTTTCGTCCGTATCTCAGGACTCTTACTTGGACTTTTGAGGTAGTGTAAGCTTATTTGAGTATTCACTCACATAAGTTTTAATCATAAAATACATGCTCCGTCTTACATCGGATGGAAATTCCAACACTATTCCTCAGTACTTTCTCTTTAAACCAAACTTCTTCTAAAATATTGGCCCACATTATGGATAACACATTTTTCACAAGTCAAGAAGTTTAGAAAATTTTCTTCCGGATAGTTTTTGCCTCATTCCTCTCTATATAAGTCTACTATTTCCTCTATTTATTTCCCTTTAAGTGTTCACAAATATTTTCGTTTTCCATCACTTTGGTATATCTTAATAATTTCCTGTTTCTACGTATAAAAGTACCCTTCCTTGAATCCAATACTTCGAGTTCCAAATTTTTTAGACACATTCGTATCGAGAGGTAAAATTTATCACAAGATTTGAATAAATTACTCATACAGGTTATATTCTTCATTTTTTAGGTCCATATCCTTTCTCATTAAGATCCGTTTATTTAGATCTAAAAGACTTCATTTCCATTCAAAATAGAGTTAAAAACTAAAATCCTTGTCCAAAGTGCTTTGTCATAAAGTATAAACCTTTTTTTTTTAATCACTCAAATAACTTCGTCGATCCAAATTTATTCTAGGATTGCAAAGTACTCTCCGAATAATAGAATTCAACCCAAAAAATGCTTATTCATCCTCTTATTCATATGATGAACACTCCTTTCTTGTAGCCATTTTTCGTTGTTCAAGATGTTTAACGTGATGTGTGTAAATCTCTAAACCTAATTTTGTAATATCCATTGCCATGTATCCCTATAGTGTGACCCTAATTACATTAAAGCAACGCAAAACGGTTTAATAGATGATATAATTTCAATAGAGAGCATTCACACTACAATCATCTAAAAACACTTTAGCCATACAATCTACGACAATTAAAAACCAACCAAACTCTAAATCATTTATTGTGAAACTCAAAGATTTTTAATTCTACTTAACTGTCAGTTTCGTATAAGAATACACCAACTTGTCCTAAAAAAGATGATTATACATGAGCCTGGTTACTGGAATAATTCGGAAATAGTGTCATCTTATAGTTTTTCGGGAGATGTGGTCAATACAAAAGATTGAGAACAACAAAAATGAAATACAGTGTGCAGATTCTTGTAAAGATAATTGTTTGTGCCTCGAACATGACACTATTAGATTTTGGAGATGAAATAGTCTTGTTCCAATGTTATCCCAAACCTTATTACATAAAACGTTGATCAGTAATAAAATTTTATTTTATCTGAACCTCTTGCGTCGTTGCTATGTAGAGAAAAGCATGAGTTTTTAACGACCAGAATTCTTTCGGCGGCACACGACTTACCACTTTTCTTACATTTAAACATTCCACGTTCTTTTCTGCATTAATAAAATAAAAACTTTATATATTATAGTGTCTATGCCAAATAATTTCAAACGATTTTACAAGTTAAACTAAATGGATTATTCTTAAAACCTTTTTAAATATAGACTTACATAAACATATTGCAAACATATATATAGGTACCTTTTGAATGACTCTTTTTGTTTCTTGTTCTATGTCAAACATCATTGGCATATATTTTAACATTGAGCTAAAAAATAATTTGATGACTCGATAAGATAAAACAAAAACTTGTGCTATCATTCAAACTCCTATTCCTGGTGTTGTTCTTTTTCCATTTCTATAAACTCTTTTGGCCCTTTAGATTTTGATAATTTAATCAATTCAATTGGTAAATTTAGTCACTGACCTAGGATCACCTCAGCTAAATTCTAGGAAGCCGATGTATGTCCTTAGATCCTTCAGATGAGGTGAACCATTCATTTAATTGTTACGAGTCAGAAAACCTAAATAAGTAGCATTCTCATTGTGAGTTAATTTTCCTCCACCAAATAAATTGTTCTCCTTAATAAGGAGAACTCAAGAAACCAAAATTGTAAATTCACAAGTTACGAGAAAGCATTTTAACGGGAGCAACTAATTACGACTTCTGGACTCAATCCAGCAATAACGAGGTTCTGGGCTAATTTGTTACTACGGCGAATGGCAGTCTAACCTTTTGCGGTTTGAAATTTCTCTGAGAGCTTGATACTATAGAAGATTCATTTTTTTAATACTCAGATACATAGATGTCTTTTATTACAAGATTCCTATATCCTTTCAAATTTTTCTTTTTTTTCTATCCCATAGTGATCAAGGATTATTAGCTCTCAGTATCATCTTGATTAAACCAATAAAACTCACTTTAACTTACATCACATTGTGTTCTTTTGAAAAGGTATCATGCTTTCAAACAACATTATAGCATCCATTTTTAAGACTCATATAATATAGAGAAAACTCACAAAAGTTCCGCATCGAACAAAAAAAAATAAAAAACGTATGACCAAATTAGAAATATCACATTCTTTTTTTCTATTAATTACTATAAATTATTTTAATAAAAAATACTTGTCCTTGCAGCTCAAAAATTAGATATAGAGGGCATAAAAAATTATGTATCTAGATAGTAATTAGGTCAAATTTGCATAATCAAAGTAACTACCAAAAAGCTATCTATGATATCGTGCTTATTCTTGTAATTCGATCTTTAGAGAATAAAAAAAAAAAATCCTCACGTAAATCTATCTTTATGATTTTAATAAATCATTTTAACGAATCCTCCCTAATATACAAAAGAGTTTTTACCCGCTTACATACATAAAGGTCTCTAGCATTGTGAGAGTAGACTGCCTCTTATAATCAAATATTTCATAGCCCAAAATAGGTTGCTTTTTTAATAATTACAATAGAACTCTAAGTATGCAATGAAAGTAGATGATATTGTGCGCTCATGCGCAATCATAAGCACAACTTCAAATAACTGCTGACTCTATATTACAACCCGTGTTTAAATCTTTAATTTGACTAGGTATAGCCAAATATAGGCAAGCTCTTTAGAGGATTCCTTTTGATAATGCACGGCGTGATGCTGTTCGCTTTGAGGTGGCAAAATTATTTGCTGTTTTTGATACTACTTTGTGGGCTGATGGGTCTCTTTATTAACTAGATAACATTTTCCAAATTGTCAACTGAAGCGTTAAGTGAAGTGAAGTACCACAAGTACCGGGAGGGATACTAAGTAAAGTTGCGCTGATTTTTCTTACCAAAGTGTTAATTTTCTAAGGAATCGCAGTTGGAAATTGATGAAACGGGAAAGATGAGACAAGAATTATAGATAATGAGGGCTGACTAACTAATCGTCAAAGGGTCTTTACAAGATATTGAATGGAAGGGCGGAGTAATATTACTAAACTTACGTTGAATCTACAAGGTAAAATTCAATTAAGTAAAAAAAAATTTAAAAGAAGGAAAAGAGTGAGAGGAACATAGGAGAGGAGAGAGGCAAAGAACTAAAATAATGACCCATAGAGACGCCGGATGAAATAGAGAGTAGTGGAGTCAAGCTCAAAATTCCCCCCCCCCCCCAACCATTTGTTGGAAGCGTCGGATGCGGAGGCATACTTGGAAGGGAAAGGAAGATAGAACATGTGTTTGATGCAACACATTCAGTGAGAATAAGAAGGATGAGGACTTGCCTATGCCGAATTCACTAACATGGCGGGAAATTGTATGCAACGCGCTCTGCAAATCCGAGAGAGAGGAGGAAAGAGGAGGAGTACGGCATTGATTAGTATCTTGGAAAAGAGAGAGGATGTGAAACATATATGCCAAAGATATTGAGAGAGCAAGGAACGAAAAAAACTAGATTTAGCTGGATATTATATCAAGAGATGGTAAGACTGTTGAGTTAGAAGAGATATTCGCAGAGAAAGAAGAAGGGAGAGAGCACTCATGTTCTTAGATATCCTTTGGAGTTTAATATTCGTGATAGAAATTTTGCTCATATGGATTGATGATATCACAACTTATGGAAGATTATATCTTAATTAGATGCAATACAGAGAATTGAAGAACAATTAGAGAGAAGAAAGGACATTCACAAATGAGGATATGGTCTTAGTGAACCTTGGGTTGACATTAGCATGGATTTTGTTTTAGGACTACCAAAGACTAGGAGACATCATGATAGCATTTTTGTGATAGTTGATAGGTTTAGTAAAATGGCACATTTCATACCATGTAATAAAACAGATGATGCTACTAACATAGCTAATCTTTTCTTCAGGGAAGTGGTTAGATTGCATGGAATTCCTAAGACCATTGTTAGTGATAGAGATGTAAAATTTTTAAGTCATTTTTGGAAAGTTTTGTGGGGTAAATTGGGAACTAAGCTTTTGTTTTCAACAACTTGTCACCCACAAACTGATGGGCAAACTGAGGTGGTTAATAGAACATTGGGAACTTTGCTTAGGTCATTAATGTCTAAAAATCTCAAGTCTTGGGAGGATACTCTACCTTTTGTAGAGTTTGCTTATAATAGAGCAATACATAGCACCACTCATTGTTCACCTTTTGAAGTTATGTATGGCTTTAATCCATTGACTCCGTTAGATTTGTCACCCTTTTCACCTAATATATTTACTAGTGATGCAGCTGTTTTAAGGGCAGAATACATCAAAAATTTGCATAAAGAAGTCAAAGAAAGGATTGAAAAGAAGAATCCAAAGCTTATCAATAGCAAGAACCAAGGGAGAAAGAAAATGATTTTTAAACCTGGGGATTGGGTTTGGGTTCATCTACGAAAGGAAAGGTTCTAGATCAAAGGATGTCTAAACTTCAACCAAGAGGAGATGGTCCATTTCAAGTGATAGAGTGGATCAATGATAATGCCTACAAATTGGATCTTCGAGGTGAGTATAACGTAAGTTCTACTTTCAATGTGGCTGATTTGACTCCTTTTGATGTGAGAAATGAAGACCTTGATTTGAGGACAAATCCTTTTAAAGAAAGGGGAGATGATGTGAATTCAACCACTGAACCATTGCATGTATCTTAAGGACCAATTACAAGAAGAAAGACAAAGAAGATTCAAGAGGCATTCACACTACATCTTCAAACACTAGCAAATTCACAAGAACCGACAAATAATTTTGAGACCAAAGTTTTATATAATGTTAGTTTGATGAGTCAAGAAGAGAATGACATGGAGATGGCACGGGAAAAGTCCTATCGTTTGGAAGATGGCACGGTGGTAAAAAAAAAGTGTGCAGATTTTGTGAAGAAATGTTGTCAAGTGTGCACTGCATGGGGAAATGTGATGTCAAACCTTGTCAAACGTGCATAACTACTTTGCTGCATTCTAGAGCAATTATTTAAGGCAATTTGAAGAATTTCTACATTCCTAGTTTTGCATTTTGACTTATAATTTAGTATGCAATTAAGTTTCAAGTTTCTAGGTGTTATTTTCTACAATTTACAATTAATTGTATTTGAATGACTTTTGAGTTTCTTGGTCTATTCACATCCATTTGGCCTATAAAATGGCTTGTAATGTTCTTCAAAACTAGATTNCCTTTTTAGTCTCTTTCTTTACCATTTGTGCCAAAGTTCGTCCACATAGGTACAAAACTCCTTTTTAGGGTTCATAAGCTTTTGAACCTTCATCCAAATTTTGATTTGAAGCACATTTCGACAAGTACAAACCAAAAGCTCGTCATTTTTGGACTCTTTCTTGACCTTTTGGTCCAAAGTTCATCCATATAACAAAACTCTTGTCCAGTGTTCATAAGTAACTGTTAAACCAAACTTCATCCAAATTTGGACTAAGAGCACATTTCAACACGTAGAAATAAAAAGTTCATCCTTTGCGGACTCTTTTTTGACCTTTTGTGTCAAAGTTCGTCCACATAGGTACAAAACTCCTCTCCAGGGTTCATAAGTATCTTTTGAACCAAACTTTGTCCAAATTTGGACTTTGAGCACATTTCAACAAGTAGAAACACATAGTTCGTCCTGTTTTGTCTCTTTCTTTACCCTTTGTGCGACATCCACATAGGTACAAAATTCTATTCTAGGTTTCACAAGTACCTTTTAAACCAAAATTTGACAAAATTTGGACTGAGAGCACATTTCAACACGTAAAAACCCAAAGTTCGTCCTTTTTGGACTATTTCTTCAACTTTTGTGTCAAAGTTTATCTAACAGGTACAAAACTCCTCTTTTGGGTTCATAAGTTTCTTTTGAACGAAACATCACCCAAATTTGGACTTGGAGTACATCGACAAGTAACCCAAATTTCGTCCTTTGCGGACTCTTTCTTTTCTTTTTGTGTCAAAGTTCGTCCACACAGGTATAAAACTCCTCTCCAGGGTTCATAAGTATCTTTTGAACCAAACATCATCCAAATTTGGACTTAGAGCACATTTCAACAAGTTCACACAAAGTTCATCCTTTTTTGTCTCTTTCTTTACCCTTTGTGCCAAAGTTCATCCACATAGGTACAAAATTTTATTCTAGGGTTCACAAGTACCTCTTAAACCAAATTTTGACAAAATTTGGACTGAGAGCACATTTCAACCCAAAGTTCGTCTTTTTTGGACTATTTCTTGAACTTTTGTGTAAAAGTTCATTCAGATAGGTACAAAACTCCTCTTCAGGGTTCGTAAGTTTCTTTTGAACGAAACATCGTCCAAATTTGGACTTGGAGCACATCGAAAAGTAGAAACCCAAATTTCGTCCTTTGCGAACTATTTCTTGTCCTTCTATATCAAAGTTCGTCCACACAAGTTTGACTCCTCTCTAGGGTTCATAAGTATCTTTTGAACCAAACATCGTCCAAATTTGGACTTGAAGCACATTTTGACAAGTTTACGCAAAGTTCGTCCTTTTTTGTCTCTTTCATTACCCTTTGTGCCAAAGTTCATCCACGTAGGTACAAAATTATATTTAAGGGTTCACAAGTACCTTTTAAACCAAATTTTGACTAGGAGCCCATTTCAATACGTAGAAACACAAAGTTCGTCCTTTGTGGACTCTTTCTTGCCCTTTTGTGTCAAAGTTCGTCCACACTGGTACAAAACTCCTCTCCAGGGTTCATAAGTATCTTTGAAACCAAACTTCTTCAAAGTTCATCCATACAAGTACAAAACTTATGTCCAAGATCCATAAGTAATTTATAACCCAAACTTCGACCAAATTTGGATTGAGAGCACATTTCGAAATGGAGAAACCCAAAGTTCGTCCTTTTCGGACTCTTTCTTTACCTTTTGTGTTAAAGTACGTCCACACAGATAAAAAACTCCTCTCTAGGGTTCATAAGTATCTTCTGGACCAAACTTCATCCAAATTTGGACTTGGAGAACATTTCGACAAGTAGAATCCCAAAGTTCGTCCTTTTCGGACTATTTCTTTACATTTTGTGCAAAGGTTTATCGGCACAGATACAAAACACTTTTCCAGGGTTAATAAGTACCTTTTGAACCAAAGTTCGTCCTAATTTATAAATATAGCAGACTTCGACATTTAGAAATCAAAAGTTCGTCGTTCTCAGACTCTTACTTGACCTTTTGTGTGTAAGTTTGTTCACACTAGTACAAAACTCCTCTACAGGATTCATCAGTATCTTTTTAACCAAACTTCTTCTAAATATGGACTTGGAACACATTTCAACAAGTAGAAATCCGAAGTTCATCCTTTTTAGTCTCTTTCTTTACCCTTTGTGCCAAATTTCGTCCACATTGGTACAAAATTCTTTTCTATAAGTACCTTTTGAACCATACTTCGTCCAAATTTTGACTTGGGGTAAATTTCTACAAGATGAAACCCAAAGTTTCTCATTTTGGGACTCTTTCTAGTCCTTTTGGTACAAAGTTCATTCATACAGGTACTAAACTCCTGTCCAGGGTTCATAAGTAACCTTTAAACCAAACTTCGACCAAATTTGGACTGAGTACACATTTCGGAACATAGAAACCCAAAGTTCATCCTTTCTAAACTCTTTCTTGACCATTTGTGTCAAAGTTCGTGATGTGAATTCAACCATTGAACCATTGCATGTACCTTAAGGACCAATTACAAGAAGCAAGGTAAAGAAAATTCAAGAGGCATTCACACTACATCTTAAAAAACTAGCAAATTCACAAGAACCGACCAATAATTTTGAGACCAAAGTTTTATATAATGTTAGTTCGATGAGTCAAAAAGAGAATGACATGAAGATGGTACTGGAAAAGTCCTATAGTTTGGAAGATGGCACGATGGCAAAAAAAAGTGTGCAGATTTTGTGAAGAAATGTTGTCTGTGCACTATATGGGAAAATGTGATGTCAAACCTTATCAAACGTGCATAACTTTTTTGCTGCCTTCTAGAGAAGATATTTAAGACAATTTGAAGACTTTCTACATTCAGTTTTGCATTTTGACTTATAATTTAGTATGCAATTATGTTTCAAGTTTCTAGGTATTATTTTCTATAATTTGCAATTAATTGTATTTGAATGACTTTTGAGTTTCTTGGTCTATCCACATCCATTTGGCCTATAAAATGGCTTATAATGATTATCGATAGTAAAAAACTTGTGCTTATTCAACCCTTTGGTGTTGTCTTTTTCTTTCAAATCTTGCTTTAGATTTGATATTTAAACAATTCATTGAATTAGTCTTGATCAAGCTAATTCTGGAGCGAGTTGTCTTAGGATCTAAGAGTGACCATCATAGATTCTAAGTTCGATCTAAGTAGCTTTATTTGTGAGTATTTGCAAAGATCCTAGAAGGAGCTCTAGCTTTGTATCCAACAAGCATTACGGGCACTTATCATTTGGTATCAGAGCATTTGTTCATCGTACTTGGCCGACTTTAAAGGTGTTATCTTTACATTATTTCAATTTTTTTTTCTCCATAGCAATTGCTTACATCTTGTAACAAGACATACTACAACTTGTCTTGAAAAGTTCTTCAAATTAGCTCTTAGATCATAAAGAGAAAACAAAAGTCAGCAAGGAAAAAAAAAGTTAGCAAAAAAAAAAAAAAAAAAAANATTTGGCCTATAAAATGGCTTGTAATGTTCTTCAAAACTAGATTATCGATAGTAAAAAGCTTGTGCTTATTCAACCCTTTGGTGTTGTCTTTTTCTTTCAAATCTTGTTTTAGATTTGATATTTAAATCAATTAATTGGATTAGTATTGATCAAGCTAATTCTAGAGTGAGTTGTCTTAGGATCTAAGAGTGACCATCATAGATTCTAAGTTCGATCTAACTAGCTTTCTTTGTGAGTGTTTGCAAGGATCCTAGAAGGACCTCTAGCTTTGCATCCAACAAGCATCACGGGCGCTTATCAGTTCGTCCACACAGGTACACAGCTTCTCTCCAGGCTTCATAAGTATCTTCTAAACCCAACTTCGTCCAAATTTGGACTTGGAGTACATTTTGACAAGTAGAAACCCAAAGTTCGTCATTTTCGGACTCTTTCTTGATATTTTGTGCCAAGGTTTATCCACACAGGTACAAAACTCATTTCCAGGGATCATAAGTATCTTTTGAACCAAAGTTCATCCAAATTTTTAATTATAGCAGACTTTGACATGTAGAAACCCAAAGTTCGTCATTTTCAGACTCTTTCTTGACCTTTTGTGTGGAACTTTGTCCACACTAGTATAAAACTCATCTCCAGGGTACATAATTTTTTTTTAAACAAACTTCTTCACAATTTAGACTTGGAGCACATTTCGATAAGTAGAAACCAAAAATTCATCCTTTTTAGTCTCGTTCGCTCTTTTGTGCCAAAGTTTGTCCATATAGATACAAAATTCCTTTCTAAGGTTCATAAGTAGCTTTTCAACCAATCTTCGTCCAAAAAGACTTGAGCACATTTCGACAACTAGAAACCTAAAGTTCGTTATTCTTGGACTCTTTCTTGACCTTTTGGTCCAAAGTTTATATATACAAAACTCCTCTCCAGGGTTCATAAGTATGTTTTGAACCTGCTTCATCCAAATTTGGACTAGCACATTTCGACAAGTAGAAACCAAAGCTTCGTCCTTTTCAGACTCTTTCTTGACATTTTGTGTTGGTTCGATACACAGGACTCCTCTCCAGGGTTCATAAGTATCTTTTGAACCAATCTTCTTCCAAGATTTGACTTGGAGCACTTTTTTTTTTTTTTTTTTTTTTGCAAAAGTATTATAACTAAAGTGTGGGATGGGGGAATTGAACCTCAAACCAGGTCAAGGTCGATAGGGTTCATATGTACCTTTTGAACTAAACTTCGTCTAAATTTTGACTTTGAGTAAATTTCGATAAGACCCAAAGTTCGCCATTTTTGGACACTTTCTTGACCTTTTGATCCAAAGTTCATCCATACAGTTACAAAACTCCTGTCCAGGGTTCATAAGTAACTTTTAAACCAAACTTCAATCAAATTTGGACTGAGAGAACTTTTTGACACATAGAAACCCAAAGTTCGTCCTTTTCGAACTCTTTCTTGACCTTTTGTGTCAAAGTATGTCCACACAGGCACAAAACTCATCTCCAGGGTTCATAAGTATCTTTTGAACCAAACCTTTTCCAAATTTTGACGTGGAGCACATTTCCACAAGTAGAAACCCAAAGTTCGTTATTTTCAGTCTCTTTCTTTACAATTTGTGCCAAATTTCGTCTACATAGGTCAAAAAATCCTTTCTAGGGTTCATAAGTACCTTTTGAACAAAACTTCATCCAAATTTTGACTTGGAGCACATTTCGACAAGTAGAAAACAAAAGTTTATCATTTTTTACTCTTTCTTGTCCTTTTGGTCCAAAGTTCATCTAGGTAGAAAACTCTAGTCCATTGTTCATAAGTAACTTTGAATAAATTTCGATAAGTACAAACCCAAAGTTCGAAATTTCTGGACTCTTTCTTGACCTTTTGGTCCAAAGTTCATCCATACAGTTACAAAACTCCTGTCCAGGGTTTATAAGTAACTTTTAAACCAAACTTCATCCAAATTTAGACTAAGACCACATTTCAACACGTATATAAACCCAATGTTCATCCTTTGCGGATTCTTTCTTGACATTTTGTGTCACAGTTCATCCACACAGGTACAAAACTCCTCTGAAGGTTCATAAGATCTTTTGAACCGAACTTCGTCCAAATTTGGAATTGGAGCATATTTCGACAAGTAGTAACCCATAATTCGCCATTTTTTAGTCTCTTTCTTTACCGTTTGTGCCAAAGTATGTCCATATAGGTACAAAATTCCTTTCTAGGGTTCATCAGCACCTTTTGAACTAAACTTCATCCATATTTTGATTTAGAGCACATTTCAACAATTAGAAACCCAAAGTTCGTCATTTTTGGACTATTTCTTAAACTTTTTGTCCAAAATTCATCCATACAGGCACAAAGCTATTGTCAGACGTTCATAAATTAACTTTTAAACCAAATTTGGAATGAGAGCACATTTCGACATGTAGAAACACAAAGTTCGTCCTTTTCGGACTCTTTCTTGACCTTTTATGTCAAAGTTTGTCCACACGAGTACAAACTTCTTTCCAGGGTTCATAAGTACTTTTTGAACCAAATTTCATCCAAATTTGGAACTATAGTAACTTTTTCACCAAACTTCGACCAAATTTAAACTGAGAGCACATTTTGACACGTAGAAACCTAATGTTCATCCTTTTAGGATTATTTCTTGACCTTTTGGGTCAAAGTGCATCCACACAGGTACAAAACTCCTCTCCAGGGTTCATAAGTATCTTTTGAATCAAACTTCATCCAAATTTGGACTTGGAGCACATTTTGACAAGTAGAAACCCAAAGTTCGTCCTTTCCGGACTCTTTCTTGACATTTTGTGCCAAGGTTCATCCACACAGGTACAAAACTCCTCCGAGGTTCATAAGTTGAACAAAGTTCGTCCAAATTTGGAATTATAGCAACTTTGACATGTAGAAAATCAAAGTTCATTCTTTTCAGACTCTTTCTTGACCTTTTTTGTCTAAGTTCGTCCACACTGGTACAAAACTCCTCTCCATAAATCCAATAAATGCACCTCCAGATTACTAGTTGTATGATAAACTACCCTAAACCCATACGTCTCCATTAATCCACCCCCATGCAACCAAGGACCATCAAACAAAACAAGATCTCCACGCCCACCATCAAACAAACTAGATGTTTGAATCTATCTCTACACCACAAAGATATTCCTTAAGCACAAGACCTCCCTGGTTCACACTGAACGCCCTAAAGGATGCCCACACAGACGTCACCTCCACCATGCCACCCACAAAGAAACAGACTTAACTAAAAGAAGACAAAGCAACTTTATAATAGCATCTTGATTCGAAAGAAGCCACATGAGTAACACCTAAACCTCCCTCACCCTTCGGCAAGCACACCTCATCCCACACAACCGCGCACCACCTCGACTCTCCACACTACCCTCCATAAAAAACTCCTCAAAAGACGATACACCTCATGAGTGACACACACAGACAATACGAAGATGCTGCACCAAAACACTAAAAGACTGTAAGACAGACCTCACTACTGTAACCTTCCAGAAATGAGAGGACCGAGCTGCCCAACAACTAATACGAGCTGTAATCCCCTGGATCAGTGGAGCACAATCCACAACCTTCAAACTAACAAGCCAGCAATGGCAACCCAAGATACCTCACAGGCAGCGAGTAAAAACCATAAAAGCAACAAGCTCCTCAGCTTCACAAAATCCATAAGTTTAACAAACATGAAGTTTTCCCAACATTCAAACTAAACCCAGACATCTCTGCAAACTTTCACTAGGACCCCGCCTCATAAACTCCAAAGAACCTCTCTCACTATACAGAAAATCATTAAATCATCCGCAAAAGCCAAATGAGTTAGGCCCACACGCTCACACGATCATGGAACCTAAACGACACAAGGGGCTTATTCAAAAATCGGAACAATACCTCTATCACCATAAAAAAAAAGGGAGACAACGAATCCCCCTGCCTTCAAACCCTTCCTACCAGGGAAAAACCCCTCAAGGGACCAATTTAAGCATCATAGAAACATGGGCGATGTAACACAAGCCCTCACCCAACTAACAAACTGAACAAGTGGTACCAATAGCAAGTAGCACACCAAAAAGGAAATCCCAATTAACGATCATAAGCCTCTTGTAAGTCAACTTCAACACACATCTTTGCTTTCATTTGCCAGCTGAAGCCCCGGAATCTCACAAGCTCCTAGACACAATTAAATATTATTCAATCAAAAATAGACCTGCCAGAACAAACGCAGACTGGTTACCACTAAT
>NW_024064915.1:73182-82930 GCF_009727055.1 Benincasa hispida | reverse complement strand
ATACCCAAAGTTCATCCTTCTCGGACTCTTTATTGACATTTGGGCAAGGTCATCCACACACATACAAAAATCATTTCCAGGTTCATAAGTACCTTTTGAACAAAAGTTTCGTTCTTAAATTTGGGAATTATAGCCAGACTTTCGGACGTGTAGGAAACCCAAAGTTCGTCAGTTTCAGACTCTTTATTGACCTTTTGTTTCTATGTTCGTTCCACATTTAGTGAGGCTGTCCACACCCCATTCCCACCTGTTATTTACCCGTCTTAATCCTTTAACGAACGAAGAATGTTGCGGATGTCAGTTACATAGACCGCATTGCCAGCACTATACATCTTAACCCTCCGTAAAACCTGACGTACCAACCTGATAAACATTATTTATGTACACACCACAATACGCCCTCGTAAGCCCTAAATAATATTTTACATAAACACATGCAACAGTCATGACATAACATTTACAGGAAAAATATTTACAACAAAGTTCTGAACTCTCTCAAAAACATATGTACATAGATAAACCATCAACCTAAATTCTTTCTTACAAGCCGAGCCTTTCAGTGGCAAGCAGCAGCAGGATCAACTTTATTGAAACCTGACTGCTACCTGGAAAAGGGAAAACATAGAAAATTGTTGAGCTGGTAGCACAGTGAGTGACTAATAAAATCATATTACACCATGCCTTACATTATTATAAAACATGTAAATATATTGAAGAGCATCTCAAGAAACTTCCTTCTAAACATAAACATTGATAAACATTCTTAAACATAATTAAACATCACTACTCCTTAGTGAGAACGAGCATACATCGCTCTAGTTTCCCAACGTCTGTCACCGGCTAAAGAGACCCATACTTCGGCCTCTCTTTGCTGATATATGGCCTAGAGACCCATACTTCGACTCTCATTCAGAACTACCTACGTGCACGTAGAGTTTTCTAAGTACCATTAACACCTTAGTACTATTACCTAGATTTACCTTCTCCGTGTCCTTCAGTACCGGGTTATTTCCTAGCATTAAATCAGCTCAATTGGCATACCATGTACACAAAGACTCATACTATTCATAGCCTTCCTCCAAAAACGCATGCTTTTCAATCATAGGAACTTAAATTTTTTAATGAATTCACAACATACCTTGGCATGCGTTTAAACATATACAAGCTAGAGAAGAAATGTTATGCAATTCATTAAACATTTGTTGCTTGAGAAAGTACAAATTCATCATCAACATCACTGTAACTTACATGGTCTTTTATACATAAGCATTTAAAGCATTAAGTTCATTTTAGTCACATCACAACTCGTTTGGGCTCCTAACAGGTTATATGCCTCTCTAGCTCCTCTTGGCCTTGAAAGAAACATAATTCCCGGGTTAGATTCCTTAGAATTCTCATTCAAAATGCCTCAAATAGTTTGCTTACTAGTGAAATTTTCATCAACAAATTCAGCATTATTAGCAAGATGATCATCATGAGCAAGATTATCCTCATGAGCGAGATTCTCATGAGTGAGATCCTCATAAGCGAGATCATTCATTTCACTAGCAAGACTTACCACAGCGAGATTTTACACACTTTCTTGCGAAATTTGCCACCTTTCTAGCGAGATTTGCCACTTTCTAGCAAGATTCTCTTCTTAAGCGATATTCAGGCAAAAAACCAGCGAGATTTTCATCCTTAGCGAGATCCACCTCTTCCTTATCTCGCTCTCATTCTCGTACATTTCGAATGGCACTGGTCTCACTATAATTGCTCAGGTGATTTTCCAAAACCGACCTTCGAAGTTCCTCTTCCTTTTTGTACTTCCTACCGCACCCATGTTCAAAGGTTAAACTGCCACCTCATCCAGCACTTAGTGCTCTCTGGCAAAACTCAGTTACTTCCTCTTAGTTCCTTTCTTTCTTCTTCTTTCTCTTTTTTTTTCCTTCATTTGTAATTTCCTTGTACCTACACCGTAAATTTTCCACTTATCAAATAATTAATATAACATCCTCATGGCTAAACATGCTTATATAGGAAACGTAGAATTCGTGGTTTACAGGAACAAAAACACCTCTCAAGGGTTCATAAGTATCTTTTGAACCAAACCTCTTTCAAATTTGGACCTAAGCACAATTCTAGCAAGTAGAAACCCAAAGTTCATCCTTTTCAGTCTCTTTCTTTACCCTTTGTGCAAAAGTTCGTCCACATAGGTACAAAATTCCTTTCCAAGGTTTCATAAGTACCTTTTTGAACTAAAACTTCATCCAAATTTTGACTTTGGAGCACATTTCAGAAGTAGAAACCAAAAAGATCGTCATTTTTTTTTAACTTTATTCTTGACCTTTGGTCCCAAAGTTCATCCATGCAGGTGCAAAACTCCTTTCCATCATTCATAAGTAACTTTTAAACAAACTTCATCCAAATTTGGACTGAGAGCACATTTCAACAAGTAGAAAACCAAAGTTTGTCCACATAGGTAACAAAACTCCTCTATAGGGGAACATAAGTATCTTTTTAACCAAACTTCTTCAACATTCATTTTCGACAAGTATTCCAAAGTACGTCATTTATAGTCTTTTCTTTACCCTTTTGTGCCAAAGTTCGGCCGCAAAGATACAAAATCCTTTTTAGGGTTCATAAGCACTTTTTGAACCAAAACTTCGTCCATATTTTGACTTGGAGTACATTTCAACAAGTAAAAACCTAAAGTTCATCATTTTGGACTCTTTCTTGACCTTTTTGTCCGAATTTCATCCATATAGTACAAAACTAATTATCAACGTTCACAAGTAACTTTTAAACCAAACTTTGACGAAATTAGGACTGAGAGCACATTTCAACATGTAGAAACACAAATTTCATCCTTTTCGGACTCTTTCTTGACCTTTTCTTGACCTTTCTTAAGTATCTTTTGAAACCAAACTTTCGTTGAAATTTGGAATATTATAGTAGACTTCGACATCTAGAAACCCAATGTTCGACCTTTTCAGACTCTTTATTGACCTTTTAGTGTCTAAGTTCGTCCACATTGGTACAAAACTCCTCTCCAGAGTTCATAAGTATCTTTGAACCAAACATCTTTTGGGGACACTTTCTTGACCTTTTGTGGTCAATGTTCGTCCGCACATGTTACAAAAACTCCTTCTCCATAAGTATCTTTTATACCAAACTTCATCCAAATTTGGACTTGGAGCAACAATTTCGACAAGTAGAAACCAAAACTTCATCCTTTTAGTTCTCTTTCTTTACCATTTGTGCCAAAGTTCGTCCCATAGGTACAAAACTCCTTTTTAGGGTTCATAAGCTCTTTGAACCTTCATCCAAATTTTGATTGAAGCACATTTCGACAAGTACAAACCAAAAGTCGTCATTTTTGGACTCTTTCTTGACCTTTTGGTCCAAGTTCATCCATTATAACAAAACTCTTGTCCAGTGTTCATAAGTAACTGTTAAACCAAACTTCATCCAAATTTGGACTAAGAGGCACATTTCAACACGTAGAAATAAAAAGTTCATCCTTTGCGGACTCTTTTTTGACCTTTTGTGTCAAAGTTCGTCCACATAGGTACAAAACTCCTCTCCAGGGTTCATAAGTATCTTTTGAACCAAAACTTTGTCCAATTTGGACTTGAGCACATTTCAACAAGTTAGAAACACATAGTTCGTCCTGTTTTGTGTCTCTTTCTTTACCCTTTGTGCGACATCCACATAGGTACAAAATCTATCTTAGTTTACACAAGTACCTCTTTAAACAAAATTGACAAAATTTGGACTGAGAGCACATTTCAACACGATACCAAAGTTCGTCCTTTTTGGACCTTTTTCTTCAATTTTTGTGGTCCAAAGTTTATCTAACAGGTACAAACTCCTCTTTTGGGTTCAATAAGTTTCTTTTGAACGAAACATCACCCAATTTGGACTTGGAGTACTCGACAAGTAACCCAAATTTCGTCCTTTGCGGACTCTTTCTTTTCTTGTTTGTGTCAAAGTCGTCCACACAGGTATAAAACTCCTCTCCAGGGTTCATAAGTATCTTTTGAAACCAAACATCATCCAAATTTGGACTTAGAGCACATTTCAACAAGTTCACACAAAGTTCATCCTTTTTTGTCTCTTTCTTTACCCTTTGTGCCAAAGTTCATCCACATAGGTACAAAATTTTATTCTAGGGTTCACAAGTACCTTCTTAAACCAAATTTTTGACAAAATTTGGACTGAGAGCACATTTCAACCCAAAGTTTCGTCTTTTTTGGACTATTTCTTGAACTTTTGTGTAAAAGTTCATTCGATAGGTACAAAACTCCTCTTTCAGGGTTCGTAAGTTTCTTTTTGAACGAAAACATCGTCCAAATTTGGACTTGGAGCACATCGAAAAGTAGAAACCCAAATTTCGTCCTTTGCGAACTATTTCTTGTCCTTCTATATCAAAGTTCGTCCACACAAGTTTGACTCCTCTCTAGGGTTCATAAGTATCTTTTGAACCAAACATCGTCCAAATTTTGGACTTGAAAGCACATTTTGACAAGTTTACGCAAAGTTCGTCCTTTTTTGTCTCTTTCATTACCCTTTGTGCCAAAGTTCATCCACGTAGGTACAAAATATATTTAAGGGTTCACAAGTACCTTTTAAACCAAATTTGACTAGGAGCCCATTTCAAATACGTAGAACACAAAGTTCGTCCTTTGTGGACTCTTTCTTGCCCTTTTTGTGTCAAAGTTCGTCCACACTGGTACAAAACTCCTCTCCAGGGTTCATAAGTATCTTTGAAAACCAAACTTCTTCAAAGTTTCATCCATACAAGTACAAAACTTATGTCCAAGATCCATAAGTAATTTAATAACCCAAACTTCGACCAAATTTGGATTGAGAGCACATTTCGAAATGGAGAAAACCCAAAGTTCGTCCTTTTCGGACTTCTTTCTTTACCTTTTTGTGTTAAAGTACGTCCACACAGATAAAAAAATCCTCTCTAGGGTTCATAAGTATCTTCTGGACCAAACTTCATCCAAATTTGGACTTGGAGAAACATTTCGACAAGTAGAATCCAAAGTTCGTCCTTTTCGGACTATTTCTTTACATTTTGTGCAAAGGTTTATCGCACAGATACAAAAACACTTTTCCAGGGTTAATAAGTACCTTTTGAACCAAAGTTTCGTCCTAATTTATAAATATTAGCAGACTTCGACATTTAGGAAATCAAAAGTTCGTCGTTTCTCAGACTCTTACTTGACCTTTTGTGTGTAAGTTTGTTTCACACTAGTACAAAACTCCTCTACAGGATTCATCAGTATCTTTTTAACCAAACTCTTTCTAAATATGGACTTGGAACACATTTCAACAAGTAGAAATCCGAAGTTCATCCTTTTAGTCTCTTCTTTACCCTTTGTGCCAAATTTCTCACATTGGTACAAAATTCTTTTCTATAAGTACCTTTTGAACCATACTTCGTCCAAATTTTGAACTTGGGGTAATTTCTACAAGATGAAACCCAAAGTTTTCTCATTTTGGGACTCTTTCTTATGTCCTTTTGTCACAAAGTTCATTCATACAGGTACTAAACTCCTGTCCAGGGTTCAATAAGTAACCTTTAAACCAAACTTCGACCAAATTTGGACTGAGTACACATTTCGGAACATAGAAACCCAAAAGTTCATCCTTTCTAAACTCTTTCTTGACCATTTGTGTCAAAGTTCGTGATGTGAATTCAACCATGAACCATTGCATGTACTCTAAGGACCAATTACAAGAAGCAAGAAGAAAATTTCAAGAGGCATTCACACTACATCTTCAAAAACTAGCAAATTCACAAGAACCGACCAATAATTTTGAGACCAAAGTTTTATATAATGTTAGTTGATGAGTCAAAAGAGAATGACATGAGATGGTACTGGAAAAGTCCTATAGTTTGGAAGATGGCACGATGGCACGAAAAAAAAAGTGTGCAGATTTTGTGAAGAAATGTTGTCTGTGCACTTATGGGAAATGTGATGTCAAACCTTTCAAACGTGCTAATACTTTTGCTGCCTTCTAGAGAAGATATTAAGAACAATTTGAAGACTTTCTACATTCCTAGTTTTGCATTTTGACTTATAATTTAGTATGCAATTAATGTTCAAGTTTCTAGGTTTATTTTTCTAAATTTTCAATTAATTGTATTTGAATGACTTTTGAGTTTCTTGGTCTATCCACATCCATTTGGCCTATAAAATGGCTTATAATGATTTTATCGATAGTAAAAAGCTTGTGCTTATTCAACCCTTTGGTGTTGTCTTTTTCTTTCAAATCTTGCTTTAGATTTGATATTTAAACAATTCATGAATATAGTCTTGATCAAGCTAATTCTGAGAGAGTTGTCTTAGATCTAAGAGTGACCATCATAGAATTCTAAGTTCGATCTAATAGCTTCTTTTGTGAGTATTTGCAAAGATCCTAGAAGGAGCTCTAGCTTTGTATCCAACAAGCATTACGGGCACTTATCATTTGGTATCAGAGCATTTGTTCATCGTACTTGGCCGACTTTAAAGTGTTATCTTTTACATTATTTCAATTTTTTTTTCTCCATAGCAATTGCTTACATTCTTGTAACAAGACATACTACAACTTGTCTTGAAAGTTCTTCAAATTAGCTCTTAGATCATAAAGAGAAAACAAAAGTCAGCAGGAAAAAAAAAGTTAGCAAAAAAAAAAAAAAAGAAAAGAAAAAACTGTAGCAAAAAAAAAAAAAAAGAAGAAAAGAAATCAAAGATCCAAAGCACATGAAAGTTTCTTGTCATTCATTTGAAAAAAAAAAAATCTAGATTTTTTTATTTATTTTTAGCCTAAGTTTAGTTACTCTAGTCTTAGCTTGTGAGAGTCTATCATTTTGAATTGGTTTTTATCAAACTTTTAGTGAGATTGCACCAAAAATATAAGCCAATCCTTACATCTTTTGCCTAGTACCAAAAGCCCCCTTGAGTGATAAGCACGAGTGTTCTTGAGTGAAATTGGTGAGAAGTGTGGTGAGGTCCTTTTATTACTAACTTTAAAATGTCACAGGGTGAAGGAGTACCACAAGTACAAGATACTAATATGGCTATTCTTCAAGCAATTCAAGGCATGATGGAAATGATGAGGGAAGATAGACAAGAAAGAAGGGCGCAACAACAAAGGGTCTTACAAGAAGATGAGGGAGTAATCTACTTAGTTGAACAAGAAAGAAAAATTAGAGGAAGAGGAAACATGAGAGGAAGAGGAAGAAATAATATGCACCCTAGACGCCATGAAGATAGAGATAGTGGAGTCAAGCTCAAAATTCCACCATTTTTTGGAACGTCGGATGCGGAGGCATACTTGGAATGGGAAAGGAAGATAGAACATGTGTTTGATTGCAACACATTCAGTGAGAATAAGAAGATGAGACTTGCCATTGCCGAATTCACTAACCATGCGGGAAATTGGTATCAACGTCTCAAATCCGAGAGAAGGAGGAAAGAGGAGGATCCCATTGAAACTTGGGAAGAACTTAAAGAAGCCATGAGAAATAGGTATGTTCCCAAACATTATGAAAGAGATTTGAGAACTAAATTGCAAGTTTTGAGGCAAGGAACAAAAACTGTAGCTGAATATTATCAAGAGATGAAAACTTTGATAGAAAGAGCAAATATTCGAGAAGAAGAAGAAGACACCATGTCTAGATTCCTTGGAGGTTTAAATCGAGAAATTGCTCATATCGTTGATAGATATCCACAACTATATGGAAGATATATATCATTATGCAATCAAAATTGAAGAACAATTGAGAGAAGAAAAGGAACATTCCAAGAGGTATATTTCTAAAGCTAATACCTTTTCAAATTCTAATGAACAAGGATGGTTTTGTGAATAGGGGTGAAGCAAAAGGGAAGTTTGTGGCTCCTAAAAGAGTGGAAATCGGGAGCACCTATACTAAAAAGAATGCAACTTCAAAGGAGGAAAGAGAGAAATCTAGTTCCATTCAATGTTTGAAGTGCAAAGGATTTGGGCACATGAGCAAAGATTGTGTCAATAAAAAAGTCATGGTCATAAGAAATGGAATTATTGATTTAGAAGATGAATGTGATAAATAAAGTGGCAGCCTTGAGGAAGAATTCGAAGCTTTTAATGATGAGTACATTGAAGAAGGTAACTCCATATCCTTAGTTGCAAGAAGAGTACTTAATGTGCAGATAAAGGAGGAGAAAGTTGAAGATCAAAGGGAGAACTTATTTCACACAAGGTGCTTGATTGAAGGAGCCCATGTAGCTTGGTGATTGATAGTGGAAGTTGCACAAATGTAATAAGTAGTTTTCTTATAAAAAGATTGCAGCTCACTACTAGTCCACATCCAAAACCATATAAACTTCAATGGTTAACAAATAAAGGAGAATTGAAGGTAAACTCATAAGTTCTTATTTCTTTTACTTTGGGAAGATATAAGGATGAGGTTCTTTGCGATGTAGTACCTATGCATACGATATGTTATTGGGCTGACCTTGGCAATATGATAGAGAAGTCATATATGATGGTTTGTTGAACAAGTACACATTTACTTTGAATGGGAAGAAGTTTACTTTGCTTCCGTTATCTCCATATAAAGTACAATGCGATCAAGTGAAATTAGAAAAGAAAAGAAAAGAATTTGAGGATCAAGAGAGGAGAGAAGAAAGTAAGTTAAAGGAGAAGAGCGAAAAAAAGGAGAAAAGTGAGGGGCAAAATATGAGTGAAAACCAAGAGAGAAAAAAGAGTGATTTTGAGGAAAAAAGAAAGAGTGTGAGTTTGGTTATGAGAAAGGGGGAAGAGGGGAATATGTTTTCATTCGAAGCACCAAACTTTGTACTTATGTGCAAAGGAATGTGTTTAATAACTGAACCTAACTCTAATGATGGTTTGCCTCTTTTGCAGGAATTTAATGACATGTTTCCACATGAAGATGCACCTACAGGTCTACCTCCTTTAAGAGGAATTGAGCACAAAATTGACTTCATACCCGGGGCAATGCTTCCAAATATGGCAGCCTACAAGACCAATCCAATCGAGGCCAAGGAAATCCAAAGGCAAGTAGAAGAACTCGTGGATAAAGGTTATGTTCGAGAAAGCATGAGTCCTTGTTCGGTTCCAGTCATTTTAGTACCCAAGAAAGATAGAACATGGAGGATGTGTGTTGCTTGTCGAGCCATCAACAAAATAACGGTAAAGTATCGACATCCTATTCCTAGATTGGATGACATGCTAGATGAATTACATGGTGCAAACTTGTTTTCAAAACTTGATCTTAAAAGTGGTTACCATCAAATTCGAATGCATGTGGGAGATGAGTGGAAAATGGCATTCAAAACAAAATTTGGTCTTTATGAGTGGCTTGTTATGCCATTTGGTCTTACCAATGCACCAAGTACTTTTATGAGGCTAATGAATCATGTTTTTAGAGAATACATTGGAAAATTTGTTGTGGTATACTTTGATGATATTCTTGTTTACTCTAAAAACTTGAATTAACATATGTTGCATGTTAAGACAATTTTGCTTAAACTTAGAGAAGAAAAGCTTTATGCCAATTTCAAAAAGTGTAATTTTTCTCTAAGACCAAGTCAATTTTTCTTAGGATTCAATTGTTGGAAAGCGATGGGGAGATAGAAGCTCTGATGAACGAAAGGTGTCCCCAAGGCCTATTCCCGAGAGTGGCAACACCACCAATGCAACCCCGGGGTGGAGATCCATGGTTTGGCCTGGTAATTATAGAGTTTATTAAGGGATTTCCAATCCGTGT
>NW_024064915.1:52968-66629 GCF_009727055.1 Benincasa hispida | reverse complement strand
ATAAAGTTACTTTTTGAACCAAATTCATCCAAATTTTGGAAACTATAAGTACAATTTTTTTCAACCAAACTACTTCGACCCAAATTTAATACTGAAGGGAGCACATTTTGACAGCGTAGAAACCTAATGTCATCTTTTCTAGGATTATTTCTTGGACCTTGTTGGTCAAAGTGCATCACACAGGTACAAAACTCCTCTCAGGGTTCATAATTATCTTTTGAATCAAACTTCAATCCAACATTTGGGACTTTGAGGCACATGTTTTGACACAGAGTAATAACCCAAAGTTTCGTCCTTTCGGACTCTTCTTAGACATTTTTCCAAGTGTTCAATCCACACAGGTTACAAAACTCCGAGGTATCATAAGTTTGAAAACCAAAGTTCGTCCAAAAATTTGGAATTTACTAGCACGACTCTTGACATGTTTAGAACAATCAAAGTTCATTTCTTTTTCAAGACTCTTTCTTGACCTGTTTTTGTCTAAGTTCGTCCCAACTGCGTTACAAACTCCTTCTCCATAAAATCCACAAAATGCACTACCAGATTACAGTTGTATGAATAGACTACCCTAAACCAACGTCGTCCATAATCACAATGCCACCCATGCAACCTAAGGATTCCATCAAACAAAACAAGATCATCCCAAGCGCCCACACCATCAAAAACAGAAACTAGATGTTTTGAATCTATCTCATACACCACAAGATATTCTTAAGCACCAAGACCATCCCTTGGTTCACACACTGAACCGCCCTAAAGGACTGGCCCACACAGAAACGTACACCTCCACCAGCACCACAAAGAAACAGACTTAACTAAAAGAGAGACAAAGCAACTTTATAATAGCATAATCTTGAAATATCGAAGAAGCCACATTGAGTAACACCTAAACCTCCCTCCACCCTTCCGCAGCAACACCTCATCCCACACAACCGCGCACACCACCTCGCACTACTCCACACTACCCCCCAAAAAAACTCCTCCCAAAAGACATACACCTCATGAAGTGGACCACACAGACAATAATCGAAGATGCTGGCACCAAAACTAGCCATAAAAGGACTGTAGAACAGACACCTCACTAGCTTGTAACCTTCCAGAAAAATGAGAGGACCGAGCTGGCCCAACAACTAAATACGGATGTAATCCCCCTGGAATCAGTGAGTAGCACAATCTTCTGTATTACAAAACCTTCAATCTAACAAGCACAATGGGCAACCCAAGCATACCTCTCACAGTGCAGCGAGTAAAACTCATAAAAGCGCAAACAAGCTCCTAGCTTCACCAAAAATCCACCTAAGTTTTAAACAAACATGAAGCTTTTTCCAACATCTCACAACTTAACCCAGAACATCTCTGCAAACTTCACTTAGGACCGCCTCATAAACTCCAAACGAACCTATTATTACAACTATACAGACAAATCAGTTAAATAATTATCCGCAAAGCAAATGAGTTAGGCCCACAGCAGAAGCAAACTCAGCTCACACCGATCATGGAACCTAAACGACATACAAGGGGCTTATTTCGGAAAAAAATCGGAAACAAATAACCTCTATAACCATAAAAAAAAAAGGGAGACAACGAATCCCCCTGCCTCAAACCCTTCCTACCAGGGAAAAACCCCTCAAGGGAACCATTAAGCATCATAGAAAACATGGGCGATGTAACACAAGCCCTCACCCAACTAACAAACTGAACAGGTGTACCAATAGCAAGTAGCACACCAAAAAGGAAATCCCAATTAACCGAATCATAAGCCTCTTGTAAGTCAACCTTCAACACACATCTTTGCTTTCATTTGTCCAGCTGATAGCCCCCCACAAGCTCCTAGCACAATAAAATATTATCAAAAATAGACCTGCCCAGAACAAACGCAGACTGGTTACCACTAATGAAAGAAGGCAACCACAAACGTAATCTCTCAGCAATCTTTGAGATACATTTATACACACATTGCAACATGAAATAGGACAAAAGTCCTCCATACGCTCAGCTTCCGATCTCTTCGAAATAAGAGTAATAGCAGTAGTGTTAACACCATCAGGAAGGAAACATGACTCAAATAAATTCAGCACAGCATCACAAAAATCATCTTCAACTACACTCCAAGCAGAACGAAGGAAATCTACTGAAAACACATCAGGACCAAGTGCCTTGCCAGACTTCATAGAAAATTGGGTCTCATCCCTACTCACAGGGCGACCTAGTGCCTCCACATACTCCATAGGCCAGCGAAACTGCACAATATCCTCAATCCGGGCAGTAAGGTCCCTATACCCCACAAACTGAACCCCCAAACTATCACGAAAGAAATCCACTACCACAGCCACCACTCTCACATGAACAGTCTGACGGATACCCCCTGTGTCCACAACCGAAAACAAACCACGCTACTATGACGAGAGCAAACACAACAATGAAAAAAAGCTTACTAAATTCGCTCCAAGTAGAAATGGCACAAACTTTGCATTTCTACTTGGAGCACAAGCCGACCAAAGAGTCCAATAATCCACTACTTCTTAGAGCATATTTCGTCAAGTAGAAATTAAAATTTTGTCCTTTTCGGACTCTTTCTTGAAACTTTGGGCCAAGGTTCATCCACACATATACAAAACTTCTTTCTAGGGATCATAAGTACCTTTTGAACCAAAGTTCATCCAAATTTAGAATTATAACAGACTTTGACATGTAGAAACCCAAAGCTCGTATTTTCAGACTCTTTCTTGACCTTTTGTGTTTAACTTCATCCACACTTGTACAAAACTCCTCTCCAAGGTTCATAAGTATCTTTCAAACCAAATTTCTTCCAAATTTGGACCTAGAGAACATTTTGACAAGTAGAAACCTAAAGTCTCCTTTAGTCTCGTCCCTTTGTGCCAAAGTTCATCCACATAGGTACAAAATTCCTTTCTAGGGTTCATTAATACCTTTTAAACCAAACTTTGCCAAATTTTGACTTGGAGCACATTTCGACAAGTAAAAACCTAAAGTTCGTCAGTTTTTGACTATTTCTTGACCTTTCGGTCCGAAGTTCATCCATACAGGTACGAAACTCCTGTCCAAGGTTTATAAGTAACTTTTACAACAAACTTCGACAAAATTTGGACTGAGAACACATTTCGACATGTAAACCCAAAGTTCGTCCATTTCAGACTCTTTCTTGACCTTTTGAATCAAACTTCATTCAAATAGGTAAAAAACTCCTCTCTATGGTTTATAAATATCTTTTGAACCAAACTTCGTCCAAATTTGGACTTGAAGCACATGTCAACAAGTAAAAACCAAAAGTTCATTCTTTTCGGACTCTTTCTTGACATTTTGTGCCAAGGTTCATCTACACAAGTACAAAACTCCTTTCCAAGGTTCATAAGTACCTTTTGAACCAAGTTCATCCAAGTTTGGAATTATAGCAGACTTCGACATGTAGAAACCAAAAGTTCGTCATTTACGGACTCTTTCTTGATCTTTTGTGTCAGGTTCGTCCACATTGGTACAAAACTCCTCTCTAGGGTTCATAAGTATCTTTTAAATCAAACTTCTTTCAAATTTGGACTTGGAGGACATTTCAACAAGGAGAAAGCCAAAGGTATCCTTTTTAGTCTCTTTCATTACCCTTTGTGCCAAACTTCGTCTACATAGGTACAAAATTTCTTTCTAGGGTTCATAAGTAGCTTTTGAACCAAGCTTCGTCCAAATTTTGACTTGGAGCACATTTCGACAAGAAGAAACCCAAAGTTCATCATTTTTGTACTCTTTCTTGACCTTTTGGTCCAAAGTTCATCCATACAGGTACAAACTATTGTCCAGCGTTCATAAGTAACTTTTAAATCAAACTTCGACCAAATTTGAACTAAGAGCACATTTCGACACGTAGAAACCCAAAGTTCATCCTTTGGGGACTCTTTCTTAACCTTTTGTGTCAAAGATCGTCCACACATGTACAAAACTCATCTCCAAAGTTCATAAATATCTTTCGAACCAAACTTCATCCAAATTTGGACTTGGAGACAATTTCGACATGGAGAAACCCAAAGTTTGTCCTTTTTAGTCTCTTTATTACCCTTTGTGCTAAAGTTCGTCCATATAGATACAAAATTTCTTTCCCGATTATAAGTATCTTTTGAACCAAATTTCGTTCACATTTGGACTTGGAGCACATTTCGACAAGTAGAAACCCAAAGTTCGTCCTTTTCAGACTCTTTCTTGAGATTTTCTGCTAAGGATCATCCACACAGGTATAAAACTCCTTTCCAGGGCTCATAAGTATCTTTTGAATCAAAGTTCGTCCAAATTTGGAATTATAGGAGACTTCAACATGTAGAAACCCAAAGTTCGTCCTTTTCGAAATCTTTCTTAACCTTTTGTGTCTAACTTTCGTCCACATTGGTACAAAACTCCTCTCCACGGTTCATAAGTATCTTTTGAACCAAACTTCTTCCAAATTTGGACTTGGAGCACATTTCGACAAGTAGAAACCCAAAGTTTCTTTCTTTTAGTGTCTTTCTTTACCCTTTGGGCCAATGTTTGTCGACATAGGTACAAAATTTCTTTATGAGGTTCATAATATCGGGTATGGGATACCGAATGGTAAACCATGGGTATGGGATGCCCTAGTTTATTGTATTTCTCTATAAAACTCAGAAACTCAGTCTTATATATTGGATATAAGTTACTATTGGAGTTTTAGTCCAAGTGGGAGTTTGTTGGATTTTATGTCCTAAAACTCATGGTTTGTACACAATAAAATTAAGGATATTTAATGATAAACCATGGGTATGAGATGCCCTATTTTATTGTATTTCTCTATAAACTCAGAAACTCAGTCTTAGATATTCGTATATATAAGTAACCACTGGAGTTTTAGTTCGAGTGGGAGTTTGTTGGGCTTTATGTCCTAAAACTCAAGGTTTGTAAACAATAAAACTTATTCTGAAAATTCAATAAGTTATTACTGAATAGATGTATTGCTTATTAGAAATCCAATAAACCTAAAAGTTCCTTGACTATTACATGAGTACTTGAACTTTATGTGGAGACATAAAAATGGATCAAGTTCAAGAAAATAGTCCAAATGATCTATAGTATATGAATAAGGTTGGATGCCTTATTTTGGTAACACTATTGGATGCAGCCTACTCTGTAGTTGCAAAGAGTTGTAAAGTGCTACAAATGAATTGATCCTAATTCGTACAAGTTATGACATGAGGAGTGGGGGCGTCCTGTGCAAAAGGGTTTGTACAAGATTGGACCACGAAATCAGTCACTCTTACTTTATAACGTTGTTTACTGTTTAAAATTGACTATTTCAAAGTGATGACCTAGATAACTTGACCTTAATCCTGAGCTAACTATGAACTCCTGTTTGTTCGGGATTATCCTTTATCTGCATGGGTGAGAGTAGTCCAACAGCACTGCTCAATAAGCCTTCTATTTTGGGGATAAGATCGGATGAATAGCTAAGGACATAGCCCTGCAAGATGGAATTCATTGCTACCCGATTTAAGGTTAGCAGAGAGGTTGTTCCCTTAAGTGTTGATTCTGGCTCTTGAACAAGGGGCCCCACCCTCTCATTGACTCAAGAGAAACTCAGTTTGTTGATTGGATCACAAATCAATTATTCATTAGAGGATCAGTGGGGGACTTAAGGAACAAGAGATAATCTCGGGGGTAAAATAGAGATTTGACCCAGTCGTTATTACGAACATGTAAGAGTAAGAAAATATGTAATGGAAGTATCAAGGATCCATAAGCATTCAAATTCACTTATTTTGGCAGAAACTAAAGCATGCTCATCTAAATAAGAGGGTTTGATAATACCTTTGAAGAACTCTTCAAGAACTTGATCAATCAGCAGCAGTCTTCATCAAAGATCACCGTGAACCACTTCAAGATCTTCTTCACTATCCTCTTGGAGCTTTAGACCAAGTTGTGGGACTCAAGAACAGGTTGAAACGATGAAGAACAGAGAAAAGCTCACAGCAACACACTTCGAAGAACCCTTTCTTTCCACTGAAATTTTCTCTCAAAATTTATGTGTTATGCATGCCTTCAATTCACTCCAATCTTCTTTATTTATTGCAGATGAACATGCAAAGAAGAGATATGCATGGCTTGTAGCTCATGCTTGAAGCTTTAATGAAGAGGAGGAAGTGGGCTTTGTGTGAGCATGAAGGAGATGATATTGGAAAATCAAGTTTTTCCATTTTATGCATGCAAAATGATTTTTCCCATTTTTCTTTTAAAAACAAAAATCTTGATTTCGATATTCAATTTTGATTTTAATAACTGAAAAATTATTTTCTAAAATTAATTTAATGTCAAATATTAAATTAATTTTTGCATAATAATCATCTTCAAATATTTAAATCATATTTAGATATATATTCTCCTATTTTGTTTAATTTGAATGTTTCAGATTAATTTCTCAAGCTACTCTAAAGCTTAATCATTTATGAGCTAGTAGGGGGACCTTGCGGACCTACAGATCATGGGCTCCAACGATTCGAGATTAATTGGCTAAACTCATTAGTCCAATCAAACCCTCATTCGTTAACTAATGGAACACTCCACTATAGCCCATAATTGAACTCCCCACATTGTAGATATATTATGTCCACTTTATAACCATAATCAGTAAGTCGATCCTTCACAGGTTGTTCGTAATCACAGCTAGGTCAAAATTGTTGTTTTACCCCTATGAATACATCTTGTTCCTTAAGTTCCTACTCACCCTCTAATGAACAATTTTGATTCATAATCTCTATGAATCAAATCCTTTCTCCATCATGAGAAGGTGGGGCCCCAATTGTTCAAGACCTGGAATCAGTACTTAAGAGAACAACCTATCTGTTGACCCTAAATCGAGTAGGAATGAATTCCATCTCTCAAGGCTATGTCCTCAGCTATTCATCCAGTCTTATCCCCAAAATGGGAAGCTTATTGAGCAGTGTTGTTGGACTACTCTCACCGTTTGCAGATCAAAGGATAATCCCGAACAAACAGGAGTTCATAGCTAGCTCAGGATCAAGATCGAGTTAACCTAGGTTATTTGATAAATGAAATAGTTAGTGTTAACAGTAAACGGTTGTTATAAAGAAAAGTGACTATTTTCATGGTCCAGTCTATATGCAAACTCATTGCATAGGATGTCCCCACTCACATGTCTCAACATGAACGGTTTGTAGATCACATCATTTATAGCACTTTACAACTTCTTGTAACAACTACAAAGTGGGTCGAATCCAATAGTGTTACCAGGATGAGATACCCAATTTCATCCATATACTTATTAGACTATTTAGGCTATATAATGTCAACTTGATCCTGTTTATGTCACTACATAAAGTTACAGTATTCCGACTATAGCCAATGATACATTTATTGGATTTTCATAATAAGATGCAAAATCAACAAGTCATTATTATTGATAAATGGAATGTTTAACACAAACTGCAAGTTCTAAGACATTCCCAACAGAACAAACTGTGAAGAGTTAACTTACTGATCATGATCATATCGAGTAGACATAATATATCTACAATGAGGGGAGTTCAACTATGGGCTTTAGTGGAGTGACCCATTAGTTAACGAATGGGGGTTAATTCGGTCTATTGAGTTTAGCCAATTAATCTCGGATCATTGGAGCCCAATCTGTAGGTCCGCACGGTTCCCCTACTAGCTCGTAAATGGATTAGCTTTAAAGTAGCGTCATAAGTTATTTTGAAACGTTCAAATTAGAATTAAAAGAATTAGTAAGTATATTAGATGTAATTACACGTTTAATTTTAAGAATTAAATGGAATTGGAGAATTAATATTTAAATATGATTGAAGAAGGTGCATTTGTGTAAAATTAATTTAATATTTGATATTAAATTAATTAGAATTATTTAAATAATTATTTATTAATTTTATTAAAAATTAATTTATGAAATTAATTATGTAAAACTAATAATACAATTTTAGAAAATAAATTGATTTTTGAAATCAATTTGAAAAGTTGAAAAAGATAGAAAAACACAAAAAATGGAAATTTGGTTTTTTCCATCACCTTCATAGTTGCTCACACAAAACCCATTACTTTAGGCTTCAATTACGGGCATGAGTTGCATCTCATGCAGCCATCTTCTTTACATGATTGTCTATAATACATTGAGAAGAATGGAGTCAATTTGAGGCATGCAATCTATAGATTTTTTTCTGAAAAATTCGTGGTGAAAAAGGTGTTCTTCAAGTGGGTTGCTACTGTGAGCTCTTCTCCAAATTCCCTTCATTAAAACTTATTTTGAGTCTCCAACTCAATCTAGAGCTCCAAGAGAATAGTGGAAAAGATCTTGAGGTGGTCTACAATGAGATTTGGAGAAATATGCAGCTGGAAATCGAGATTTCAAGAGTTCTACAAAGGTATGACTTGAAATCCATTTGTTTCTGCAAGAGCATGCTTTAGTTTCTGTCAAAAGTAATGGATTAGAGTGCTTATTGATCCTTGTTGCTTCCACTGCTTGCTGATTTACAATCGAACAATTGGTATCAGAACATCATATAAGCATTCAATTTGGTTTAATTTTGGTGTGGTGGGTGTTTTTCATCAGTTATATGAACTTGATACACTGATATGTTTTTTTAAGTTTTGACATTTAATTTCTCTTTGATTTCTCGATTAAGTTTGTAATTGGCTCTTGATTGATGAGCAATGTGTTCTCAATAGTCTGTAATTTATTTAGAGTCATTAGAGCTGAAATTAAGTTGTAATTGAAGAAACAAGTGAAGAAGATCGAGTTGCAGATTCCTGTATTTCAGCCTCTGCTCAAATATCGTCATTAAGGTTTAAATGCTCGATCTAGCTATGGGTGCTAAACGATGTGAAGAAAAGCTAGACAATCATGTAGTTATGGGCGGTGATAGTTGAAGTGATGTGTGCTAGATGATCGTGTACCTGCGGGAGCTAAATGATGTGTAGAGGCATTATGTGATAGCATTACACGATCGTGTAGCTTTGTGCGGCAGCTAAACAATACGTTGAAGTGCTATACGATGGCACTACACGATCGTGTAGCTTTTGTGCGCGCCCTAAACGATTAAGAAGAGGCGCTAAACGATGGCGCTAAGCGATTGTGTAGTTTTGTCTGGCGCTAGATGATGGCACTACACAATAGTGTTAGACACTAAGCGATCGTGTAGCATTGTCCGGCACTAGACGGCACTATACGATAGATGGAAGACACTACACGATCGTGTAGCTTGGTCAGGTGCTATATGATGGAGCTACACGATCAGGCAAACACTAGATGATAGTCATCAATACTACACGATGAGCCTCAGCGAGATTTCGAGCATGGAGCGAGAGCATCTAGTTCGAACGGTTCTCTTGAGTTCCTTCCTGTTCAGCCTCAAAAGGTTTTTGGCTGGTTCAGTTCAAACTTTTCTGGTCCAGTTCAAGCTGTTTAGGTTCGGTTTGGAGCGTTCGAGCGGTTCCGATGCGATTTTGAATTGTTTTTTTAATATTAGGCTTTTGTTTGCTTGTTTTGCCAAAACATAAACCATATTAGTTAGTGTTTAATTATTTATGAATGTGATGTATTTAATAATTAAACAATTCATGTATATGCATACAGTATGCCATGTAGATTTAAAACCCCTCTGTAGGAAGCATGTTACATGCATTGAAAGTATGTTATAAAATGTTATAATATATAGTAATGCATGTTAGGGTTTTTTTATTTAATATAATAGTATATTATTGATATTGAATGCCTTTGTTGTATATGTGGATATTTAGCATGTCTAAAAATTTTGTAAGCTGTTATAAAATTGGGTTAGACGTTTAAAATCCATAACGAAGAACAGCTGCATGCTCGTTTAGGTTAAACTAGTTTTTAATCATTAACATAGATTTGTTATCTTATAAAATTTGGTTACAAACTTAAATCGGTTCATAAACAACTGAGGCTGGGGGTACTTAAGTTGACGGTTTACGGAACACCTCCTCTAGGGATTATGATCGAAAGATTGAGCGTTAACTAATTTTATGAACTTGTGTGAGCGATGTGAGGTTTAGAATGGTTTAAACACTTAGAAATCGTAGGAATATATCCAAATATAATTGTTTATACTTGGATAAAATGATATAGACTTAGGATAGTTTGTTGGCCAAAATACACTAAGTAAATACCCAAACATATAGAACACTTCAGTTGGGAGATTAACAATAGATATATAGTTATTAGTTAACACGTCCTCAGAAGTTCACACCGTGAGATCCATGCTCACTTCGTGTCGCTTTTACCGCGACTTGCTCCATTTGGGAAGTGTTTGCCATGGGTCAATAATAAGGTGAATGAGGGAAGTAGTTCATAGTAAGTGGGTGAAGGAAATGTGTCGACATTATCCTACGGTCTCCTTCATTAGTTTGAACCGTGAGATTCCTATGTTGCGCTTGCTGTCATTTTTAGGCGGCACTAGCTAGTCGTTAACCACAGCGATCCCCTCGGAGGGTTGTAACACAAGATTTGAAATAACCCAGGCTTCAGTAAAATGAATAGGGTTTTATAGTTCCGTCTTCGGTATTGTCTTCATTTTTTAGGGCATATTCATACCGTTCTATAAGATCTGAAAATTGCAAGTCACACTTACAAGAATTACTAATTATTAGTAAGATCTTGACTGAAAACGATAACCAAAAGAACTATAGGAGTAAAGAGTTATTCTAATATAGTATTTGGTCAAGAATTATCTTTGCTTCATGTAAAAGAATTCTTGACTGCCCCCTCTGTAGCAATTGTTCTAAATCACTAAAGTATCATTGCAAATATAAATAAAGATTATTTGGGTACTTTATTATTTTACTAAAATTGGATTTATATGTATAATTATCTTATAGAGTTTGTTTATAATTTCAGAATGACGAGTTTGATAATCAATGTTGGCATCAGATCAAACTATCAGAGATAATTATGTTGACCTGGAAATCAAATTTGAATACTATACTGGTGATAGACGATTTGCAGTTTGTCTTAATAGAGGATTGTCCTCCCGTTCTGAGCTTCTAACATAAATCGAACTGTTTGGGATGCGTATGATAAGATGATCAAGGCGAATGATAAAGCCCGTGCTTATATCCTCGCCAGCATATCTGATGTTTGGCGAAGAAACATGAGGATATGGGTACTGCCAAAGAGATTATGGAATCTTTACGAGGGATATTTGGACAACCGTCCTTCACCCTAAGGCATGATGCTATCAAGTACATTTACAACAGCCGCATGAAAGAGGGGGCCTCTGTTCTGTGAATAGTTCATGGTCCACTATTTATGGCCGAAGTAAACGGCGTTGTCGTTGACGAAAGAAGTCAAGTCGGTTTTATTTCTAGAATATCTTTCAAAGAGTTTCTGCCAGTTCTGTACGAATGCACTCATGAAAAAAATTGAATATAGCTAGACTACTTGTTGAATGAGCTACAAGCTTACCAGACTATGTTGAGAACTAAAGGTCTAGAATCGGAAGTAAACGTTTACTACCGATTGAAAAGAGAGGTGATAAGCGCCTCTGCGATGCTTGTTGGATGCACAGCCTAGAGGTCCTTCTAGGATCCTTGCAAACACTCACAAAGAAAGCTACTTAGATTGAACTTAGAATCTATGATGGTCACTCTTAGATCCTAAGACAACTCACTCTAGAATTAGCTTGATCAAGATTAATCCAATGAATTGATTTAATATCAAAAAGTAAATTTGAAAGAAAAGACAACACCAAAGGGTTGAATAAGCACAAGCTTTTTACATCGATAATCTGAGTTTCAAAGAACATTACAAGCCATTTTATAGGTCAAATGGTTGTGGATAGACCAAGAAACTCAAAAGTCATTCAAATATAATTAATTGCAAATTATAGAAAATAACACCTAGAAACTTAAACTTAATTGCATACTAAATTATAAGTCAAAATGCAAAACTAGGAATGTAGAAAGTCTTCAAATTGCCTTAAATATCTCCTCTAGAAGGCAGCAAAGTAGATATGCACGTTTGACAAGGTTTGACATTACATTTCCCCATGCAGTGCACACTTGACAACATTTTCTTCACAAAATCTGCAAACTTTTTTTGACCATTGTGTCATCTTCAAAACTATAGGACTTTTCCCATGTCATCTTCATGCCATTCTCTTCTTGACTCATTGAACTAACATTATATAAAACTTTGGTCTCAAAATTATTTGTCAGTTCTTGTGAATTTGCTAGTTTTTTAAGATGTAGTGTGAATGCCTCTTGAATCTTCTTTGCCTTGCTTCTTGTAATTGGTCCTTTAGGTACATGCAATGGTTCAGTGGTTGAATTCACATCATCCCCCCTTTCTTTAAAAGGATTTGTCGTCAAATCAAGGTCTTCATTTCCTACATCAAAAGAAGTCAAATCAGCCACATTGAAAGTAGAACTTACCTTGTACTCACCTTGAAGATCCAATTTGTAGGCATTATCATTGATCCGCTCTATCACTTGAAATGTATCATCTCCTCTTGGTTGAAGTTTAGACATTGATCTGAAAACCTTTCCTTTCATAGATGAACCCAAACTCAATCACCGGGTTTAAAAATCATTTTCTAACCCTTGGTGCTTGCTATTGACAAGCTTTTGATTCTTCTTTTCAATCCTTTCCTTGACTTCTTTATGCAAATTTTTGATATATTCTGCCCTTGAAACATCTGCATCACTAGTAAACATATTAGGTGGCAAGGGTGATAAATCTAACGGAGTTAATGGATTAAAGCCGTACACAACCTCAAAAGGTGAACAATGAGTGGTGCTATGTATTGCTCTATTGTAATTGACTTCTACAAAAGGTAGAGTATCCTCCCAAGACTTGAGATTTTTAGACATTAATGACCTAAGCAAAGTTTCCAATGTTCTATTAACCACCTCAGTTTGCCCATCGATTTGTGGGTGACAAGTTGTTGAAAACAAAAGCTTAGTTCCGAATTTACCCCACAAAACTTTCTAAAAATGATTGACGAATTTTGCATTTCTATCACTAATAATGGTCTTAGGAATTCCATGCAATCGTAAAGAAAAGATTAGCTATGTTAGTAGCATCATCTGTTTTATTACATGGTGAAATGTGTCATTTTATTAAACCTATCAACTACCAAAAAAATGCTATCATGAGGTCTCCTGTCTTTGGTAGTTCTAAAACAAAATCCATGCTAAGGTCAACCCAAGGTTCACTAGAAATATATAAAGGTGTGTAAAGACCATGTGGTTGTGTCTTAGACTTAGCCTCCTTACATTTGAAACATTGTTTGCACACTTTATTCACATCCTTTCTCATTTTCAACCAATAAAAATGTTCAGCCAACATGTTAATTCCCCAAAATGCCCCATTAATCCTCCCCCATGAGCTTCCTTCACAAGCAACTCTCGAATGAAACACTTAGGAATACAAAGTTTTCCTTCCTAAAAAGTATTTCATCAAACACAATATAATCATGCACGTTTTTCCCTTCTAAACATTGAATATATACATCATGAAATTCAGATGTCTCTACTTTGTACAAATCAATCATGTGTTTAAAACCAAGAACTTTTGCACTAAGGAAAAAAACAATGCATACCTTCTTGATAATGCATCAGCCACCACATTATCCTTACCTTTCTTGTAATGAATGACA